>NC_084732.1:21604701-21647201 GCF_033978785.1 Entelurus aequoreus
CACGCACCAACACAAGTGAATTCAACGCATACTTGATCAACAGCCATACAGGTCACACTGAGGGTTGCCGTATAAACAACTTTAACACTGTTACAAATGTGCACCACACTGTGAACCCACACCAAACAAGAATGACAAACACATTTCGGGAGAACATCCGCACCGTAACACAACAGAACAAATACCTTGCAGCACTAACTCTTCCGGGACGCTACAAGGTGTGTGTGTGTGTGTGTGTGTGTGTGTGTGTGGAAGAGTTTGTGCTGCAAAGGGTTTTGGGTATTTGTTCTGTTGAAATATCTGATATCGGCAAAAAAGCCATTATCGGACATCTCTAGTTACCATGATATTTTTGTTAGCTCATTTTGCAGGTATACACCTCGGAGTCAAAGATTGTGTTACTTCACACATGCTAGCTTTTGAACCGATTTTGCAGGTTCATGCCTCAAAGTGTTCAAATATTTTATTTCACCTACGTCAACTTTTAGCATGCTAATGTTGGCACCTATACTAGTATGCTACATTTTATCTTACCGTACTCAAGAGTCTTATACTTTTTTTTTCTTGCAGCTATCTGGCTAGCATGCTAACTGTTAGCATTTCAGTTCAGCTTTTCATCATTCACACGCAGTGTTTACCGAAATTACATGTTTTTGTTAGTATATACTTTATTTTATTTTTATTTTGTTTTTTTAGATTACATATTTTACTTTTTAGCACTTTTATAATTGTAATTGGACATGACTTGCAGGCTAATGGTTGCTAACACACACCGCTGGTAGAAAAGTGCTGGAGCCCTTTTTTTTCCTCTCCATAAGAATAAAAAAATACTCCCATGCATACTTCCATGCAAACATATTTTCATATCTGACAGGGCATGTATTGGAGTTCTTGTGAAAATTCCTCCCTGAAAGGCCCTGCCCACCTGTCCTTCTGATGTAGCGCTGGGCCTACAATACATCTCCTCAGACACGTAGCATCAGACAGATTGCTAATAACAATGTTTGTGCAATCCCCTGACATCTTGTGTTCCAAAATTAACCGCAACATTAGTGCAGCTGAAAACACTACGACACTACTGCTCCGTTTCCTAAACAAAATAGAAAAAAACACACTTTGACTTGAATGAAAGAAGAGAGAGCATGCCTGTCAATATTTGCATGTTAATAATATATGGGAAAAATATTTTGCTTTTTTTAATTTTTTATCACAAATCACTGTCAAATAAGTAAAAATAATTAAGACTTGCCCAAAGGGGGACTCTACCCCACCTACCGTGTTTTCCGGACTATAAAGCGCACTTAATTTTTTATTTTTTTTTCTAAAAACTTGGTGTATACAAACGGTGCGCCTAATGTACGGAATAATTCTGGTTTTGCTTAACGACCTCAAAGCAATTTTATTTGGTACATGGTGTAATGATAAGTGTGACCAGTAGACGGCAGTCAAACATAAAAGATACGTGTAGACTGCAATATGGCTCAAGTAAACATCACCAACATTTAATATGTTCCATTGAAAATATAGAACATTACACACGGCGCTCAAAAATCTATCAAAATGCTTTAGTACGACTTTGGTAAGCTATGAAGCCGCGCCGCTTGATGGATTGTCGGCGCATTGAACATACGAGTATTATTATAGTGTGTATAAGGTAAGACACACTATAATAATCTTTTATTACTATTATTTACATATTTTGTTTCGCAATATTATGTAAAACCAACTTTTCTTACCTTTCTGACCAAAGAACCATCATTACATGTTATGTAGACCACAAGGAAGTGCTTTCAATTTAGAAAAAAATAAATAATAATATGCCCCCCGCCCCCATGTCTCTTTACGTACATGCCTGATTGCTTGTAAAAATGGCAAAAATGGAAAAAAGCACACACTAAACACTACTTGTGTGTTCTCTCAGCAAGCGCTCTCAGTAGCGTTGAATTAAAAAGCTAAAAAACGATAACATTAGAACAGTGTATTGTTTTCCAAATACAGTAGCTAACTAAATAAATCAAATTAAATACATTTGAAACTATATAGAAACATATAGAAATATAAAGAAGCATATTTCAACATTTTCATATGCATGATGATGTTACCTGATTTGCTACAACTTATTTTACTTAATTATTTCAAGTTATTACTAAATCCTTGCAAGAACACGTTGAATCTCCATAATAAAATATAAAATCTCTAGTAAAAGCCGGACGGTTGTTTCTGTTACACTGTTTTGTCTACAGATGTTAAGCTTGGAGCAAACATATCAAATAAAATGTATTATACAGGTATAATTATTTAGAAAATAATTAGTATACATCCATATGTTAGTTGAAACAAATATGAAATATAATGGAATTAACCATTTATTTTAAAAACCCATAAATAAAATGTATACATGGATTTAGTCAGTATATTGTAGGTTATGTTATTGTAAAAGTGACATATTAAATTAAAACTGCAGTATCTTTTAAGAGGTTCTATTCTTTTTGACCTACGGAGGGGCCCGGGGCCCTCTCAAATATTAACATTGAATTAGTAATCTTACTCTTGATTTTAATCATATTCAATCATTATATCTAACTTATTTACAGTTTAATCCCGTCAAATGTCAAATGATATGAAAGCATGTGTTAATCACACAGATTGTTATCAAGGTTTAGGTCAGACTGATTACAAACATCAATACGAATCACCAAACCTGGTGATTATTTATGCTCCTAAAATCTGGAATAATCTTCCTGAATATGTGAGACAGGCCTCAACGTTGGCAATGTTATTTAATTGAGCATATGACAACTACAAGTATTTTATCTACAGTATTTGATTGATTTTAATTTTAATTAATTATTATGGTTTTTACAATGATTGTATTTTCTGAGTTTGATTTGGAATATCATTTTACATTTTTAGTTTTGCTTTATTTAAATTTTCTGTTGACTTGCCCTGTGTGCGAATGGTGCTCTATAAATAAACTCGCCTTGCTGTCCCTTTAAATATTCTGCAAAAGAAGGGACTCATAAAGATTAATTAACATATACATACAATTACGCAGTAATGAAATAAATTATAACTTAATAAATGATAATCTACCTTATAAACGTATATAAAATATTCATATAGACTGTCAATAAAATCAAAGTGCAAATAAACATACAGCTTCAACACTTTTGCCATGATTATTATATGACTAACTCCAGACTTCTTCTGTTTGTTTGGTATTGTCGTTACTGCCACAAGTGGTGGGAAAGTGTATTACAACTGACTACCCCTGCAGCCCATACGGAACACAGCTGAGAAACAGATATTTTCTGGTGGCCCTTTAGGGGGCGCGTTCGCGGCCCAACAATGTTAAGAAACCGGGTGTTATTGATGGATTGGTCCATCAATGTAAGCCAAACGACTACAAGGATTTTTTTTTTACAGCACATTTTTGTGAGTACGTACAATAATATTAGTTTCCCCATGTATTTTATATACGGAAATCAAGATTCATTAATTTAATTATTCCATCTAAAAACAAACCAACCCTAACTCCAACCCAATCCTTGTTTTACAATATTTAGGATATACATTTACAAAGTAACTAGCAACACAATACAAAACGAAAAAAAAAATTATTAAAAGTTAGTAATAATAGTAATTATAATACGAATAGTAATAATGTTAATAATCATAGTCATTACTGTCATTAATATTATAATATACACTACCGTTCAAAAGTTTGGGGTCACATTGAAATGTCCTTGTTTTTGAAGGAAAAGCACTGTACTTTTCAATGAAGATAACTTTAAACTAGTCTTAACTTTAAAGAAATACACTCTATACATTGCTAATGTGGTAAATGACTATTCTAGCTGCAAATGTCTGGTTTTTGGTGCAATATCTACATAGGTGTATAGAGGCCCATTTCCAGCAACTATCACTCCAGTGTTCTAATGGTACAATGTGTTTGCTCATTGGCTCAGAAGGCTAATTGATGATTAGAAAACCCTTGTGCAATCATGTTCACACATCTGAAAACAGTTTAGCTCGTTACAGAAGCTACAAAACTGACCTTCCTTTGAGCAGATTGAGTTTCTGGAGCATCACATTTGTGGGGTCAATTAAACGCTCAAAATGACCAGAAAAAGACAACGTTCATCTGAAACTCGACAGTCTATTCTTGTTCTTAGAAATGAAGGCTATTCCACAAAATTGTTTGGGTGACCCCAAACTTTTGAAAGGTAGTGTACCTAGACTTAAACAAACTTTATTGATCTGCAAGGGAAATTGTTCCACACAGTAGCTCAGTTACAAAGGATGGAAAGGGTTAGGATGGAAAGGATAGTGCAGCTATAAAGTAGACTAAAAATGTACCAAAGTAGCAATAAACAATATAACATATGTAATATTTACATATTATATATACAGTATATCATATATACTGATATATTATTATATTATATTTTTATATAATATATACAATATATAACAATGATACTAATGATATTATTATTATTGATTTTTTTTTTTTTTTTAAATATATAATTTTTCATTTCTAAGTAAAACAAATTCCTAAAACGGATGCCATACTTCAAGAAATGACTCGTTATCTAATTTAAATGCAGTTTTTGTGACTAACATCATCTCACAGCTTGTGTATACCTGCCATTATTAGTTGGTCTAACAACATTGATTTATTTTTTTTTTAGTATTTTTAATTTTGTTATGATGCACATTGAAAATATTTGCCTTTTTGAGGTGACGTTTCGTGTCTCGGAAGCGCGAAAACCATGCAACAGGCGTGTGCCTCGACCCCAACCGTAGTGTTCCCACTTAAAGACACGCGTTGTCGCTGTAGGAATGTTTCCCAAATGACTTTCTCAACGCAGCACTCTGGCGAGCGCCGCCCTCCACGCGTTTTTACACGCTAAGAAAAAAAGCCAAAGTGTATGTTATGGCTTTGTGACAAATCCCTGACATGACACGCTAATCAGATAAGCACCGTAGCGCCCCGGGGCTACAGCGAGAGGTGCGATCGGACAGAGAACACGCACGTAGACGACATATAAAAATAAATAAAAAATGGTGTAAAACGTTGCAAATGATAAGTGCTCTGCGATTCAGACAGTTTATGTGATGTGCTCTTTGTGTCTGAACCCGGTCGCACATTCCTCGGGGTAATTTTCAACGCGCCTCGGAGCGCCTTGTTTAATTTTGGGAGCCCGAATGAAAGCGTTTGCGGCGTATTGGCATATTTTTCTTGTTAAGCAATGTTTAAGGTGGGGATAGACGCGGAGGTAATTGCAGGTTTGACTGAGAGTGGAGGCTCCAGTTAGCAAGCATCAGCAACTCCCCTTTTTTGCCTGGGGAGAATACGATATATAGTATTTAAAAAAAAAAGTACAAAAAAATGTCAGGGATGAAACACCGGCAAAGTTGCTTCACTATTTCACCACGTTAAAAGTTACATCTGGGTGGAAAAAGTACGACGGGAGCGTAAACAAGAAAGTAAGTGGGACAGAAAATGTTGGAATGAGGACACATCAGCCTGTAATTGCGGCAGCATAACAAACAGGAGCCAAAATTAGTCTCTCACAATAAACTGACAGGGGTATAAAAACAAGGTGGCGTACACGATGCCAGATTATAATGAGGCATTGATTGTTTGTTCTCCGTTTCCATTCCAGTCCGCACTCAAATTGAAGGCAGCCACTTGTAAACAACACCTCTGTGTCTTTGCTCTTCTCATTAGCTTCTCCTGCATCCGTTGTCACTTCCTGCCCGTGGGAGCGCTTCCTGTTTTGTTTTTTTTTCCACGTGACCGTGTTTTTGTTTTTTTGTTGGTGTTGATCACCTGGTTCCAAACCTGGGGACGTTTGTGTGCGCCCACCCTTTTAAGTGCCATTTTTGCGGCAAGGCTGCAGGAATGTTCCCCTCGTTTTCGGAGTGATTATTTCTGGTGGTCCCGGGGCCCGCTTGGTGGTTGCAGGCCGGTATGCAAACGGGTTCTGGTGAGCGGCTGGCAGTGGCAGTACTGGAACATCGGGACAAAGTCAGTCGCAGAGGGTGGGGTGGCCACTTTACTGCAATTTTCTGTAATAGGCACCTATGATATAATATTTTATTTGTTTGCTGCTTAAGTCAAAAACGACACAATCACCATAAAACTCAATAACAGGCCTGGAAAGAAAAACAAGAGACCATGTATTTTAGTTAGGGATGGAGGATTTTTAATGTTTATTGTTTGTTTTTTTCATATGAAAAATATACAACTTGAATATAAAACATTACTTTACTGCTTTACTGCTTGCTAGTGTTACCATAGCTGAGTTATTGTGTAGAAATAATCGTTTTAGAAAAGAGATCAGCTAGAATAAAACATAATGTTGGATATAGAGAACATACAAACCCTTTTATTATTGAATCAGAACTGTTAGCTATATATTCTATTCTATATACAGTCGCGGTCAAAAGTTTACATACACTTGTAAAGAACATAATGTCATGGCTGTCTTGAGTTTCCACAACTCTTATTTTTTTGTGATAGAGTGATTGGAGCACATACTTGTTGGTCACAAAACACATTCATGAGGTTTGGTTTTTTTATGAATTTATTATGGGTCTACTGAAAACGTGACCAAATCTGCTGGGTCAAAAGTATACATACAGCAATGTTAATATTTGGTTACATGTTCCTTGGCAAGTTTCACTGCAATAAGGCACTTTTGGTAGCCATCCACAAGCTTCTGGCAAGCTTCTGGTTGACTTTTTGACCACTCCTCTTTACACAATTGGTGCAGTTCACTTGTTTCTTCAGCATTGTCCACACATTTAAGTCAGGACTTTGGGAAGGCCATTCTAAAACCTTTAATCTAGCCTGATTTAGCCATTCCTTTACCACTTTTGACGTGTGTTTGGGGTCATTGTCCTGTTGGAACACCCAACTGCGCCCAAGACCCAACCTCTGGGCTGATGATATGGTTTTAGGTTGTCCTGAAAAATTTGGAGGTAATCCTACTTTTTCATTGTCCCATTTACTCTCTGTAAAGCACTAGTTCCATTGGCAGCAAAACAGGTCCAAAGGATAATACTACCACCACCATGCTTGATGGTAGGGATGGTGTACCTGGGATTAAAGGCCTCACCTTTTCTCCTCTAAACATGTTGCTGGGTATTGGGGCCAAACAGCTCAATTTGTGTTGCATCTGACCACAGAACTTTCCTCCAGAAGTGTCTTATCTTTGTCCATGTGATGTCAGATGAAAGACAAATTGAGCTGTTTGGCCACTATCTATATATATATATATATATATATATATATATATATATATATATATATATATATATATATATATATATATATATATATATATATACACACACACACATGTATGTATGTGCTGTATGTATGCATAAAAAATGTGTGTGTACACACACACGTATACATGTATACATATACGCATATATATATATATATATATATATATATATATATATATATATATATATGTATATATAATGTACATGTATATATAATGTACATGTATATATGTACATGTATACGCACACACCTATACATGTATAGGTGTATAAATAACATTTCCTCAATGTGAATACCTGATTAGTCCGAAAGAGATGATACAGTAATATCTGCTCACATATGCTACCTGGTGGTTGTTTGAGCACATTGTAATTAGTCCTGGATAAATCAACTAACCCCCAATCCTTAATACTTCAGTCACACACAGGATTCTCACAGGAAAGAGGCGAACATTCATCCAGACCCACTATAAACATCCTCATATTTTATGGAGTCGTTGTAAAATGTCATCAGGGCGTTCTTTCCCAGGTTACACGGTACCTGTACAGTATGTGTGGCCAATTAGATCTGATGCTTATGGGGTAGCCATGTTGATTATTGTCAATTAAACCCCCTCCTCTCTCTCTCGTGTTGATCATTAAAAGTGCTGTGACATTAGTCAGCCATGGTGGTGGCACAGGAAGCCTCGCAGTCTGTCACACACGTGTCTCTGTGGCCTGATTGTATTCGAGCAGCTCAAGAGTAAACCACATTTTGTTGCTGCCATCCAATTAAACGAAAAGTGCGCGACTTTTATTTGGATGTTTTTTTCGCCAGCTTGCATTTTAAACAAGGGAGCAGACGCCCGCCAAGGTTTTCACATTTTGATACTTGTTGAAATAACGAGTAAACGCTTACCACATCTTAATAACCAAATGTCAAACTTTCTTTGTAATTGAAGGCAACAACTTTAAAGTGGGAGGAAACTGACTGAAATGTACATTGTATAATAAACCCTTGGAATTGATGCCTTAATTAGGAAAACTATCACAGCAACAGGAAACATTACATCCTTATTAGAATTCATTTTAAGAATCAGCACGTTGGTCAAAACTTAATGAAATGTAACTTTATTGATTTTAATGGAAAACGTTAATGAAAATGATCAATGCACTCAATTGTTGAAGACATACTGTACACTAATACGCTAATAATAACTTATGCTAATGCTATACTATGCATGATACTAAGAATATGAAACAATACAGATTTAAAACTAAAAAAACAATTCTTCCATCAATGTTGATGCTTTTCAAAAATGTTTATATACTGTATTTTTTGGACCTTTTTGTGTGGCAGATGCACACATGGGACCGTTTAGTAAGTATAATTGTTTTGGCTATATTGTAAAATTCACAAACATTGTAGTGTAGTAGTGTTGAATGAATAATCATTTTTCGCAGAAACGCTATGTACGAATACAAAAACAAGAAGTACATTTTCACTTGTCCAAAAATGGCGCCATGACACAAACAATAACACACCTTTTAAGTGTCACTGTCGGTGTTCTATGAAAACTATTTATTGAATACAAAACATGGCCGTTAGCGAAGAAAAATCCATGAATTAGCCACACCGTTTTATAAGCCGCAGGGTTCAAAGTGTGGGAGAAAGTAGTTTGGAATTTACGGAATTTCCAAGTTTGATCTTAAAAAATGTATAAAAACTGTTTCACATAAATAAAAAAAGTGTGGGCCTCTAAATAAAATGTTGTTTAGGGCCCCAATTTAGCCTGTAACATGAGAAGATGTCACATTTCAATTTATATCAATAGGTGCAGCTGCATTTACATTTAAGAAAGTTGTTTCCTATTACCGGAAATACAGTAAATAATGTAACAGAGTAAAACAATCTAACTTCCTTGGAGGAGGTAATACAAATGCATTTGACACACGTTTGCAAACTGGTAACTTTGCACGGATTGCGAGTAACCCTCGTTTAGTAAGTATAATTGTTTTGGTTATATTGTAAAATTTACAAACATTGCTCCTAGTGTTGAACGAAGAATCCTTTCGCGCAGAAATGCTATGTTCGAATACTTCCGGTTCAAGGAACAAAAACGAGAAGTACATTTTCACTTGTCCAATAGATGGCGCCATGACACAAACAATAACACACCTTTTAAGTGTCACTGTTGGTGTATATGAAAACTATTTATTGAATACAAAACGTTATGGCCGTGAACAAAGAAAAATCCATAAATTAGCCACACAGTTTTATAAGCCGCAGGGTTCAAAGTGTGGGAGAAAGTAGTTTGGAATTTATGGAATTTCCAAGTTTGATCTTAAAAAAATTATAAAAACTGTTTCACATAAATAAAAAAAGTGTGGGCCTCTAAATAAAATGTTGTTTAGGGCCCCAATTTAGCCTGTAACATGAGAAGATGTCACATTTCAATTCCTATCAATAGGTGCTGCTGCATTTACATTCATGAAGTTGTTTCCTATTACCGGAAATACAGTAAATTATGGAACAGAGTAAAACAATCTAACTTCCTTGGAGGAGGTAATACAAATGCATTTGACACACGTTTGCAAACTGGTAATTTTGCACGGATTGCGAGTAACCCTCGTTTAGTAAGTATAATTGTTTTGGTTATATTGTAAAATTTACAAACATTGCTCCTAGTGTTGAACGAAGAATCCTTTCGCGCAGAAACGCTATGTACGAATACTTCCGGTTCAAGGAACAAAAGCGAGAAGTACATTTTCACTCGTCCAATAGATGGCGCCATGACACAAACAATAACCCACCTTTTAAGTGTCACTGTTGGTGTATATGAAAACTATTTATTGAATACAAAATGTTATGGCCGTGAACAAAGAAAAATCCATAAATTAGCCACACAGTTTTATAAGCCGCAGGGTTCAAAGTGTGGGAGAAAGTAGTTTGGAATTTATGGAATTTCCAAGTTTGATCTTAAAAAAATTATAAAAACTGTTTCACATAAATAAAAAAAAGTGTGGGCCTCTAAATAAAATGTTGTTTAGGGCCCCAATTTAGCCTGTAACATGAGAAGATGTCACATTTCAATTTCTATCAATAGGTGCTGCTGCATTTACATTCAGGAAGTTGTTTCCTATTACCGGAAATACAGTAAATTATGGAACAGAGTAAAACAATCTAACTTCCTTGGAGGAGGTAATACAAATGCATTTGACACACGTTTGCAAACTGGTAATTTTGCACGGATTGCGAGTAACCCTCGTTTAGTAAGTATAATTGTTTTGGTTATATTGTAAAATTTACAAACATTGCTCCTAGTGTTGAACGAAGAATCCTTTCGCGCAGAAATGCTATGTTCGAATACTTCCGGTTCAAGGAACAAAAACGAGAAGTACATTTTCACTTGTCCAATAGATGGCGCCATGACACAAACAATAACCCACCTTTTAAGTGTCACTGTTGGTGTATATGACAACTATTTATTGAATACAAAACATTATGGCTGTTAGTGAAGAAAAATCCATAAATTAGCCACACAGTGTTATAAGCCGCAGGGTTCAAAGTGTGGGAGAAAGTAGTTTGGGATTTACAGAATTTCCGAATTTGATCTTAAACAATTTATAAAAACTGTTTCACATAAATAAAAAAATATGCTAATGCTATACTATGCATGATACAAATACAAATACAAAACATTTAATACAGATTTAAAGCTAAAAAAAACAATTCTTCCATCAATGCTGATGCTTTTCAAAAAAATGTGTATGCTGTATTTTTTGTACTTTTTTGTGTGGCTCATGCACACATGGGACCATTTAGTAAGTATAATTATTTTGGATATATTGTAAAATTTACAAACATTGTAAAAATTTACAAACATTGCTCGTAGTGTTGAATGAAGAATCATTTTGCGCAGAAACGCTATGTACGAATACTTCCGGCTCAAGGAACAAAAACGAGAAGTACTTTTTCACTTGTCCAAAAGATGGCGCCATGACACAAACAATAACACACCTTTTAGGTGTCACTGTTGGTGTCTATGAAAACTATTTATTGAATACAAAACATTATGGCCATTAGCAGAGAAAAATCCATAAATTAGCCGCATCGTTTCATCAGCCGCAGGGTTCAAAGTGTACGAAAAAAGTAGCAGCTTATAATTTGGAATTTACGGAATTTCCAACTTTGATTTAAAAAAAATAAAAATTATAAAAACTGTTTCACATAAATAAAAAAGTGTGGGGCTCTAAATAAAATTATTTTTAGGGCCCCAATTTAGTCTGTCACATGAGAAGATGTCACATTGCAGTAAGAGATGTCCGATAATGGCTTTTTTGCCGATATTCCGATATTGTCCAACTCTTGATTACCAATTCCGATATCAACCGATACCGATATATACAGTTGTGGAATTAACACATTAGTATGCCCAATTTTGTTGTGATGCCCCGCTGGATGCATTAAACAATGTAACAAGGTTTTCCAAAATAAATCAACTCAAGTTATGGAAAAAAATGCCAACATGGCACTGCCATATTTATTATTGAAGTCACAAAGTGCATTATTTTTTTTAACATGCCTCAAAACAGCAGCTTGGAATTTGGGACATGCTCTCCCTGAGAGAGCATGAGGAGGTTGAGGTGGGCGGGGTTTGGGAGTGGGGGGTGTATATTGTAGCGTCCCGGAAAAGTTAGTGCTGCAAGGGGTTCTGGGTATTTGTTCTGTTGTGTTTATGTTGTGTTACGGTGCGGATGTTCTCCCGAAATGTGTTTGTCATTCTTGTTTGGTGTGGGTTCACAGTGTGGCGCATATTTGTAACAGTGTTAAAGTTGTTTATACGGCTACCCTCAGTGTGACCTGTATGGCTGTTGACCAAGTATGGCTTGCATTCACTAGTGTGTGTGAAAAGCCGTAGATATTATGTGATTGGGCCGGCACGCAAAGGCAGTGCCTTTAAGGTTTATTGGCGCTCTGTACTTCTCCCTACGTCCGTGTACACAGCGGCGTTTTAAAAAGTCATACATTTTACTTTTTGAAACCTATACCGATAATTTCCGATATTACATTTTAAAGCATTTATCGGCCGATAATATCGGCAGTCCGATATTATCGGACATCTCTAATTTAAATTCCTATTAATAGGCTCAGACATTTACATTTAGGAAATTGTTTCCCATTACCGGAAATACAGTAAATTGTGGCACTGAGTAAAACAATCTAACTTCCTTGGAGGAGGTAATACAAATGCTTTTGACACACGTTTGCAAACTTTTAATTTCGCACGGATGGCGAGTAACCCTCGCGGTCCTCTCCGCGGCATCGACTTCGCCGTCCGCCCGCCTCACATGCAGCGTCTAATGGGGCCCCCTGATGAATAATGAGTCCATGCACCGGTAATGTTCTGTGCAGAGTAACGGCTGCATTGCTTTCTGTCCTGTTAACTCAGCCGCCGTTAAGATTGATGGCGGCGGCGCCGCACCGGCGCAAAAGACACTTCATCGCTCGGCAATGAAAATAAAGCCACCCGGGGTAAAAAACGAAGAGCAATGGCGTCTGAGGAGTGAGTGAGTGACGGACGTGCCATGAAATAGGCAGCGCTGGAGTGAAACTTTGCCGCCCGGCCGCTAATTGACGTGTGGCGGAGTTTGTTATTTCTGCCTCCGATTAGGGCCTCTCGCTGCACTTGAAGCTCCTCAGCCAAAGACTCTCCTTCAAATTACACTTGACACTGTGGAGAAACATCTAATAGAAGTGTGTAATGGGCTCTGATGACAAACTACACGCTTGGAAGACCATGTAATCTCCCCCGCAATTAATTAAAAGCGTGATGTGTGTGTGTGTGTGTGTGTGTGAGAGAGTGTTTCTTCCCCCCTTAGCCCTCGCAAAGGGTCTAACCAGATGCCACAAAATGACTGAAATAACATCGGCTGTCAGCGGTAAAAAATGGAGAGCCGCAGCCCAACAAAGGAAGGTACTTAGAGCTGACAGAGGGAGGCAGATGCAGGGTTACGTGTGCATCGCTGCTCCTCCTCGGCGCAACATCTGTACCGCCGACCGCCTAATTACCCACAAGTCTCCTTTCTCGGTCTCTCACGCTCTCCAAACTCGAGTAGAGAAGGTGAGAGGACTTGAAGCCGGATGTAATTGTTATCCAGCGGACCCTCGGGTGGACGCGGGCAGTAAAAACCGTAGGGCAAATTTTTTTTTTTTTAAAGGCCTACTGAAATGAGATTTTCTTATTTAAACGGGGATAGCAGGTCCATTCTATGTGTCATACTTGATCATTTCGCGATATTGCCATATTTTTGCTGAAAGGATTTAGTAAATAACATCGACGATAAAGTTCGCAACTTTTGGTCGCTGATAAAAAAGCCTTGCCTGTACCGGAAGTAGCGTGACGTCACAGGTTGTGGAGGTCCTCACATCTGCACATTGTTTACAATCATGGCCACCAGCAGCGAGAGCGATTCGGACCGAGAAAGCGACGATTGCCCCATTAATTTGAGCGAGAATGAAACATTTGTGGATGAGGAATGTGAGAGTGAAGGATTAGAGGGCAGTGGAAGCGATTCAGATAGGGAAGATGCTGTGAGAGGCGGGTGGGACCTGATATTCAGCTGGGAATGACTAAAACAGTAAATAAACACAAGACATATATATACTCTATTAGCCACAACACAACCAGGCTTATATTTAATATGCCACAAATTAATCCGCGTATCAAACACCTCCCCCCTCCCGTCCATATAACCCGCCAATACAAATCAAACACCCGCACAACACACTCAATCCCACAGCCCAAAGTACCGTTCACTTCCGCAAAGTTCATACAGCACATATATTTCCCCAAAGTTACGTACGTGACATGCACATAGCGGCACGCACGTACGGGCAAGTGATCAAATGTTTGGAAGCCGCAGCTGCGTACTCACGGTAGCGCATATCCAACTCAAAGTCTTCCTGGTAAGAGTCTCTGTTGTCCAAGTTCTCCACAGGCCAATGGTAAAGCTTGACTGTCATTGTTCGGGAATGTAAACAATGAAACACCGGCTACGACGTAGTCGCTACATGTTTGTGTTGCTGCAGCCGGCCGCTAATACACCGCTTCCCACCTACAGCTTTCTTCTTTGCTGTCTTCATTGTTCATTAAACAAATTGCAAAAGATTCACCAACACAGATGTCCAGAATACTGTGGAATTTTGCGATGAAAACAGACGACTTAATAGCTGGCCACAAAGCTGTCCCAAAATGTCCGCTACAATCCGTAACGTCACGCGCAAACGTCATCATACCGAGACGTTTTCAGCAGGATATTTTGCGGGAAATTTAAAATTGCACTTTATAAGTTAACCCGGCTGTATTGGCATGTGTTGCAATGTTAAGATTTCATCATTGATATATAAACTATCAGACTGCGTGGTCGGTAGTAGTGGGTTTCAGTAGGCCTTTAAATACCTGTTTCGCAGCACTCAGTTGTAATACACTTTGTCCACCACTTGTGGCAGGAATGACAATATTAAACAAACAGGAATTAAAATCATGGAGAAGTTTTTTAAGGGCAAAAAATATGACAAAAGTGGTCATTCTGTGTTTACGAAGAGTTTAGTTAGAAACTAATACGTTATTAATTCAGTTTAATTATTTTTGCACAAAATAATTGTATCGTACATTTATTTTTTAATTCGTTATTTTGGAGTCCTTACTTATGTATTATATCTGGTTAATGTTATTGTTTTTGATTACCACACTGCAAAAACTGAATTGTAAGTAAGATTAAATATCTCAAATAAGGGTGATATTTGCTTATTTTCTGTCTGATAAGATAATTCTTCTCACTAAGCAGATTTTATGTTAGAGTGTTTTACTTGTTTTAAGGGTTTTGGTCCTAAATGATCTCAGTAAGATATTACAGCTTGCAGCTGAGATTTTATGACCTATATTGAGTAAAACATGCTTGAATCTAGAATATCAACTGATGCGAAGCTGTGTCATTAACACTCACAAGTATAAAACTATTTTTTTAGAGTAATAACTTCTTACTTCAAGCATGAAGAAAAAAAAATTATGATGCCGAGTGCATATCATTATGTCAAGATAATGGCACTAGCATTTACTTAATTTAAGAATATTTTTCAACATATTGAGTAAAAAGGTCTCTTTTTTTTTTTTTCTACCAAGAAAAGTGCACTTTTTATTAGTGAGAATATACTTATTTTAAGGTATTTTTGGGTTCATTGAGGTTAGCTAATTTTACGAGTCCTGACTAACCGAGTTTTCTTGTTCTATTGGCAGATAATTTTGCTTAGTTCAAATAAAATACCCCTAATTAATTTTTTCTTTTCTTGTTTTTGAACACTGACTTTTTGCAGTGCATATTGTATCATATTATTTGGCGAGGTTATAAACTGTTAGTAGGTTTAATATAATTAATAAATACGATTACAATCAAGCGTAAGATTACTAATTCAGTGATGATAATGTGGTGTGAAAAGTTGGCCAGCTGGTTAAAATGTTACTTAAAACTCTTTCGGTGCAGTTCCGTTCAGTTTCAGTTTATTTCAAACATGCATACGATACAATGTAATGCATCACACAATTCCAGTTGTTCCATTGCAGCCCGTCCGAAAAGGAGTAGGAAGAAGCACAGCTTGTTTAATCCTACCCCTGTTCATACCTTAGCAATTTTATCCAATGTGTTCATAATTCTTGTTCTGTGTACTTTGTGAACACTTGTAGTTTGAACCATCTCATAAACTGAATCATATTGGTGCTTTGTTGGATTTCTTTGGTTAATCCGTTCCATAATTTAATTCCACATACTGATATACTAAAGGTTTTAAGTGTTGTAAGAGCATTCAAATGTTTTAAATTAGATTTTCCTCTAAGGTTATACTTCTCCTCTTTTGTTGGGAAGAATTGTTGTACATTCTTGGGTAGCAGGTAATAGTTTGCTTCATACATCATTTTAGCTGTTTGCAAATGCACCAAATCATTGAATTTCAATAATTGTGATTTAACACTAGAAGTCCCAGCATTTTTCTGTCTACCTAGAAGACCCAGAGAGGGGTCATTTGGCCCGACGCTTTTCCCGAATACACTAATCACTCATTTTGTTATGGTAATGAGGCTGTTAGGGGCAGTTTGTCTAGGTAGACAGAAAAATTATACATGTGGGAAATGCCGAAAGGAGCAATGGCAGTGCCAGGATTGTGAGTGACTGCTCAAATGTATGTCAGTCACGTTTACATGGACATGGTTTTTCATTCTTTGTAAATATGCTTTTTTCTTTGTAAATTTTTTTTTTTAAACTATTTTTGGCACACAAAAATAACAATTGCTTCTGCAACAACCCTCCACACCAAAACTGGGAAAACAGTTGCTTTTTCATTCTTTGTAAATATGTTTTGTTTTGTATTTTTTTTAACAATAAATGTCAGAGTGTTGATCCCTTCATTCTGTTGATCCTTGCAAAAACACACACAACCTACCTCAGAACTAAAGCTTGAGCTGTAAGGTCCCCTCCCCCACACAGGCTCAAGTGGCCCCCTGCCGTGTGCCACTAACAGCCACATTTTCATAACAAAAGGAGTGTCCACAGGGGGGACTAGGGGTCAAATGACCCTCTTGTGTGTTTTCTAGGTAAAAATGTCAATTGACCCTTCTCTGGGACTTCGCGTGTTAATAAATAAAGGGTTTGTATGTTCTCGATATCCAACATTATGTATTATTATTTTTTGTAACACAGTTTGTGAATGAAGCGCACGTTTGTAATTGTTTCCCCATATTTCTACACAATAACTCAGATATGGTAACACTAGCGAGCAGTAGAGAATATGAAGTGATTTTTGGTCTAGAACATGCTTTGCTTTGTTCATTATTGACGTGTTTCTTGCTACTTTATGTTGTATATTTTTTTACATGAGATTTCCAGTTCATTTTATCTATTATTACACCCAAAAATGTTTTCTTTTACCCTTTCAATATCTACTCTGTCTATTTGTGTTTGACTTTCTCTTCTACTGTTACCAAATAGCATTATTTTAGTCTTAGTGAGATTGAAAGATAATCCATTTTTTTCAAACCATCTTTTTAATTTGTTCATTTATTTTGTTATTTGTATTAGCTTCTGTGTGTTCTCTCCTGAACAAAATGCTGTTGTATCATCTGCAAATAATACTAACTTTAGGTATTATTTGCAGATGATACAACAGCATTTTGTTCAGGAGAGAACACAGTTCTTAAATGTTTTAGAACGGTGCCAGTTTGACCCAGGAACGGATAAATAGCAATGCATATTTGCTAGGTTTGATGGCCCATTTCTATGTTCTATATTACCATTGTATTACACTTGTATGACAGTTACAAGTTGGAGTGTCCTGATATGGTATTGACCTTGACATCAGCAAAAAAGTTTCAAATTGCATCTAAAATCTCCGATACAAGCAGTCTTGCAGCGTGCTTACTTGTCCGAAGCTGGACAGCCAGTTAACATCTAAATGTCCTCCAATAAACACACAAGGTTGGTCTTTTCTTGTATTTTACTCAAGTTTTTTGCAAAAGGTGAACATGGTAGGCTGTGGGCGGCTACACAACAGCCAAGCACGAAATGTAACAATGCTGCAGTCTAAAACAGCACATTTGTCAATATGAACAAGCATCAAATGATTATAGTTGCATATGAGTTGCTCCAAGGCAGAAGCCTATTGAAAAGTAACTAGTAACAAGTGTGTCCGCACCATTCAACTTACTGTGTCATGAGCTAATTAATTATTTTGGCCACAAAATAAAAACAATTACCACTTCAATATAAAGACAGCAGAATTCCTTGCCAGATGGTTAATAATCAATAGGTTAATATTTACTATACCTACTGTACCATTATTCTCTGTTTGAGTCATTTCCCTTGATCAAACATTTTCTAACATTACACTACAACATAATAAAAGTAATTGTGTTTCATTTTGATATCGTATTGAATAGAGATGTCCGATAATGGCTTTTTTGCCGATATTCCGATATTGTCCAACTCTTAATTACCGATTCCGATATCAACCGATACCGATATATACAGTCGTGGAATCAACACATTATTATGCCTAATTTTGTTGTGATGCCCCGCTGGATGCATTAAACAATGTAACAAGGTTTTTCAAAATAAATCAACTCAAGTTGTGGGAAAAAAATGCCAACATGGCACTGCCATATTTATTATTGAAGTCACAAAGTGCTTTTTTTTTTTTAACATGCCTCAAAACAGCAGCTTGGAATTTGGGACATGCTCTCCCTGAGAGAGCATGAGGAAGTTGAAGTGGGCGGGGTTGAGGTCGGGGGGTAGGGAGTAGTAGCGGGGGGTGTATATTGTAGCGTCCCAGAAGAGTTAGTGCTGCAAGGGGTTCTGGGTATTTGTTCTGTTGTGTTTATGTTGTGTTACGGTGCGGATGTTCTCCCGAAATGTGTTTGTCATTCTTATTTGGTGTGGGTTCACAGTGTGGCGCATATTTGTAACAGTGTTGAAGTTGTTTATACGCAACCCTCAGTGTGACCTGTATGGCTGTTGACCAAGTATGCCTTGCATTTACTTGTGTGTGTGTGAAAAGCCGTAGATATTATGTGACTGGGCCGGCACGCAAAGGAAGTGCCTTCAAGGTTTATTGCCGCTCTGTACTTCTCCCCACGTCCATGTACACAGCGGGGTTTTAAAAAGTCAGACATTTTACTTTTTGAAATAGATACCGATAATTTTGAAACCGATACCGAAAATTTACAAATTACATTTTAAAGCATTTATCGGCCGATAATATCGGCAGTCCGATATTATCGGACATCCCTAGTATTGAATCAATTTGGTATTGGCCAGTGCTTAAGGCTAGGGATGGGTATCGAATCCGGTACTTTTTTTGGGCACCAACCGATTTACGTAAGACCCCCAACGGTGCTATGTTACGGTACCTGGTTTGAGCGTGACATCACGCTCGGTTGCAGACATTTTGCATTCCGGCACTTGGCGATCACTCCAGCAGCACTGAGAGCAAACTCAGGCAAACTACCTCGAGGTAATGTTAAAATTGTAAATGCACAACAAAAAAACGCACCGACGTAAGTAGTGTAAGGCTACACTTTTCCACAAATGTGCTAGCTTGATGCTAATATATATTGTCTTTACTATTGACATGCTACTGATTAGCATCAGCAATTTTACATGACGTTCTCACCACCTTTAAATTTGTTAGTGAAAACTACATCTAAGATCGGATCGATACCCAAATTTGTGGTATCATCCAAAACTAATGTAAAGTATCAAACAACAGAATAATAAGTGATCATTACGTTTTAACAGAAGTGTAGATAGAACATGTTAAAAGAGAAAGTAAGCAGATATTAACAGTAAATGAACAAGTAGATTAATAATTCATTTTCTACCACTTGTCCTTATTAATTTTGACAAAATAATAGAATGGAAAATGACACAATATGTTACTGCATATGTCAGCAGACTAAATTAGGAGCCTTTGTTTGTTTATTTACTAATACAAGACATATGTTCACTATTTTATCCAAGGACAAACTTGCAATATGTTTAATGTACCCTACGATTTTTAATTTATATATTTTTTTAATTTAATATTTATTTATTCATTTGATAGGGAAATCCTAATGCAAGTACTTAAAAAAAGACACCTTTTTTTTTTAATTACAGAAAAATAATAAAAGTAAAATAATAACACCCCCTCCCACCTCCCGTCCTACATTTCAGTCACAGTGGGTAGCAATGTACTGCCTTCCTCTTCACCACAAGCAGATAGAGAATCACAATAACTGATTAAAAGGAAGAAAAAAAAAAGGTAACCGCAAAAATAAAAATCACAAACACACAGAGAAGTGTCACTGAATTAAAAATAACAACAAAGAAAAAAAGAGTTGAGGTAAGTGGAAAGGTTCATTGTCAACAATGAGTGTCACATTTATCCTAAAAGGCCTTTAATTTAGCTATGTAACTAATTATGCAGCCCCAGGTCCAGTCGAATTGTTTTGGTGTACCCCTCAGATTATATTTAATTTTCTCTAAATCTAAATTTTTTTGTTAAAATAAAGCCAATAATTCCATTTTTTTGTGGTCCCCTTTTATTTAGAAAAGTACCGAAAAGTATCGAAATAATGTTGGTACCGGTACCAAAATATTGGTATCGGGACAACACTAGTTTGATGTAGTAAACAGTTTTTAATACTGTCTTTTTTTATAGATTACATTATTTTAGTAGTCATTAAAGCAGCTTATTTCTCCCCTGGTATTGATCCAAGATGCAGAGAGCAATTAGGCCCTTGGTGGACTTTGATAATTACTTTTCACCACTTTGTGCGTAAATGAATAATTTGCTATGCTTTTTTTTTTTTTTTTTTTAAAGAGGCCCGCTCTCCCTCCTGCGCGTGTGCCGCTGATTGATTGGAAGAACAGCATTATACATTGTCTAATGACTTTTACACTCGGCTGAGTGGCAAATAATCACTCGCTGCTTTCTGACCCAGAACTTCTTCACACCTCCGCTTTTTTTTTATTTATTTTTTTTATCCCCCTGCTGAGCAGCCGACGGCGTGAGAGGTAACGGAAATCAATTGCGATTTTGAAGACCCTTCTCTTCCAGTCCAATTGATTACTTGGCCTGTTTTGCTTTCATATTTAGTTTGGCTAAGTGTGCAGAATGAATACGGCGGGAAACCATGAGTGCCTCACATTAGGACCTGATGTCAGCCACAAGCAGCGAGTGTCTGGAGATGGAAGTCCTACCAAAAAAAAAAAATGTTCCTGGGGGATTAAAGTCCCCCCTCCCCCCCTCACCCGTCCTCCAAAAGACCAATCCATCTTGCTTAGGGAGGCAATCTTAGGTGCAGTATATAAACTAATATTTGTGTATAACCTCAGTCAGACAATACAAATGATGGCTTGATTTTTCATCTCCTTATGCATACAGGGAAATATGAAAAATGGAGCTTTAGGAATATTTGCGGGGTCTGCGAGGCGGCTGGCTGGGCCGCCGAGTGCCCTGGGCCACGCTCCTCGCCGAGCGAAAGAGTGATGAGAATATTATACCCATCTGTTTCCCGTCATAACCCTGCACCCTCCCTCTTTCATTCGCACCGCACTAATTCTAGCGGACGGAGGGGAGGCTGCAGCCCGAGGGTCGCCGCTCCGGCTTGCTTGATGTCCCCCCCCCCCCCCACCCTTGACTGACAAGTCGGTTTTAAAACGCCGTCGCCACCGACTTTAACCGCATCACCCTGCAGATTCTCACGCGGTTAAAAGTCACCCACTGGAGCAATATATGTCTTATGACATATACCAACTATGTGTTTTTCTATTGGCCCGTGACATCATTATAAAATTACAATTAAACAAGACCTACATTAAAACACATTTAAGGCCTGTCAAAGCTAAGGTGCTGAGGCCCCTAACGAGGACGCTTTAGCCAATCAGAAGCCACAAGAAAGTCATTTTTTAGAAAAGGCACAAATATAAATGTATTCTTTTTTGATACTTGATAATCACCACATTTAAACTGACAAAAAAATGCTGAAAAAGAAAAACATTTTTAAAAAGAACTAAAGACCTTTTTAAAACAAGAATAACAATACCACAAATTAGGTTAAAAATGCAGTTAAAAAATAAAATAATAATACAGTGGTTCTTGAACTTTTTTCAGCAAGTACCATCGATCAATCAATCAAAGTTGACTTATATAGCCCTTAATCACAAATGTCTCAAAGGGCTGCACAAGCCACGACGACATCCTCGTTTCAGATCCCACATCAGGACAAGGAAACTCAAGTCAATGGGAACAACGAGAAACCCTGGAAGGGTCCACAGATGTGGGGACCCCCCTGGGTGACCGGTGCAATGGATGCCGAGTGGATACAGTTAATAATGTGAGAGTCCAGTCCATAGTGGGGCCACCTGAGAAAAAACTTTAGTCGCCAAGTACCACCATAATGACCCACATGAAAACTACCGTTCAAAAGTTTGGGGTCACATTGAAATGTCCTTATTTTTGAAGGAAAAGCACTGTACTTTTCAATGAAGATAACTTTAAACTAATCTTAACTTTAAAGAAATACACTCTATACATTGCTAATGTGGTAAATGTCTATTCTAGCTGCAAATGTCTGGTTTTTGGTGCAATATCTACATAGGTGTATAGAGGCCCATTTCCAGCAACTATCACTCCAGTGTTCTAATGGTACAATGTGTTTGCTCATTGGCTCAGAAGGCTAATTGATGATTAGAAAACCCTCGTGCAATCATGTTCACACATCTGAAAACAGTTTAGCTCGTTACAGAAGCTACAAAACTGACCTTCCTTTGAGCAGATTGAGTTTCTGGAGCGTCACATTTGTGGGGTCAATTAAACGCTCAAAATGGCCAGAAAAAGAGAACTTTCATCTGAAACTCGACAGTCTATTCTTGTTCTTAGAAATTAAGGCTATTCCACAAAATTGTTTGGGTGACCCCAAACTTTTGAACGGTAGTGTGTGTATATATATATATATATATATATATATATATATATATATATATATATATATATATATATATATATATATATATATATATATATATATATATATATATATATATATATATATATATATATATATATATATATATATATATACACATGTGTGTATAAATATATGTAAATAAACTTATAAGATAATGAGGGACTCTTTGCCTATATATGATATAAAATACAGTTTTTAGTCAGGTCTGCTTCAAACAATGCATTGCAACGATACTAACCAAGTAAAAGTACATTGATACAATACTAAGTAAATGAAAGTGCATTGCGACAATACTGACAAAATAAAAGTGCATCAATACAATACTAAGTAAATAAGTGTATTGCGACAATACTAACGAAAAAAGTGTATTGCGACAATACCAACGAGATGAAAGTGCATTGCGACTATTTTTACTGAATAAAAGTGTATTGCTACAATACTAAGTAAATAAAAGTGCATTGCTACAATACTAAGTAAATAAAAGTGCATTGCTACAATACTAAGTAAATAAAAGTGCATTGCTACAATACTAAATACATAAAAGTGCATTGCGTCAATACTTACTAAATACAAGTGCATTGCTACAATACTAAGTAAATAAAAGTGCATTGCTACAATACTAAGTAAATAAAAGTGCATTGCTACAATACCTACTAAATAAAAGTGCATTGCTACAATACCTTCTAAATAAAAGTGCATTGCGTCAATACTTACTAAATACAAGTGCATTGCTTCAATACTAAGTAAATACAAGTGCATTGCTTCAATACTAAGTAAATAAAAGTGCATTGTGACAATACTAAGTAAATAAAAGCGCATCGATACAATACTAAGTAAATAAAAGTGCATTGCTCCAATACTAAATAAATTAAAGTGCAATGCTGCAATACTAAGTAAAAGAAGTGCATTGCTACAATACCAACTAATTAAAAGTGCATTGCTACAATACTAAGTAAATACAAGTGCAGAGTAGAATGCACACATGTGAGGAACAGTACTGTGTGTTTGGTTTACATACAAAAGTGTCTCTGGAAAAATCTGCTGAATCCCACAGAATCCATCCGTCAAGAGCAATCCCGCCTCCTTGCGTGCCTCCTGACAAGAAGATGGTGACATTTAACCCCGCATCCCCAAGCACGCCCCCCACACCCCCATGCAGTTTTTATTTTTAGTTTATTGCGTCGCAGCCTCCTGTTTTCTCTTTGCTCTCCATATTTCTGCATTATCTGCCTTCGCCCTCTGCCTTTCAATATGTCTGTTTTCTTTCCATCCACCTGACACTTTTTTTATTTCATTTTCTCACCCCTCTCTTTTCTTTGTATCTAAGCTTTTTTTTTTTTTTTTTTTTTTTGAATCGAACGTCTCGTCCTGTGCCTTGTTGGTGATAAATCGGCAGTGTGAGCGGCAGGCGGCGGCGTGGTCGCAGGCATCTGATGAGATAAGTGGTGCTCATCTCTCCGGCCTGTATGGAGATTTATTGAGGCGGCGTAGACGACATGCTAGCCATCACTCTCAGCCCAATAGACTCCCCGCCCGCATGCGTTTATTCTTATTGCGCGGCTTGCCTGCCTGCTGGGGGTGGAGGAGCCCCCGGAGGCCCGCTTCGCCTCGGAGGAAGCCGGCGCCTGCCCTGCGGATCATGGCCTTCTATTAGATCACCCAAAACAAGCCTCCACACTCGGGCCTGGAATGACACTGATGGTCCAATTTCTCTCCATCTCTGAGGACCACATAGGCATATGTAATAAGGTTATGGTGTATATGGCTCCTCACATGCACGTGTCATTGCTCTTGCTTGCTTGGAAGCGAGCACTGGTGCATTGCTCAACATAAACACAGCCCCGCTAAAGTCTTAGGTGACGATAGGAACAATTGTTGAAAATAGTTTTTGTGTGATTTGGAATTGTATTAAGCATTGCATGGTCATATATAGTCTTGCTAAAGCCTTATTGGTGGCCTTTTGCACAGGAGTATGGCACAAGCCGATATTGTAATGATTAAAACTGATTGTGACATATCTGGGTAAAATCGTTAATGGTTTTAATCTCAGGGCGTTGACTTGTTCGCCTCAGTTCATGCTCACAGACGTTTAGAGGACAGACCTAGTCTGAGAGCATGGTGCATGGACCGGGATGAATGTATATATTCAGTCATTTTATTAGTTTTAATATTTGTTCTATACCGTAATCATAATTTGAAGTCTTAAGGGCCTGATTTACTAAGATCTAAACACCACATGCTAATCAGCTTGTACAAACTACAAAGTTGTGTGTACTTTTAGTGGGTGTGTCGCATGTGATCTATTAAAACTGCATGTACAATTGATAACTCGTGCAGACCCCCTTATTAAAGTGAAGTGTTGCAGTGTTGTTGTACTGATCTTGCAGTGTTGTTGTACTGATCTTGCAGTGTTGTTGTACTGATGTTGCATTGTTGTTGTAGTGATGTTGCATTGTTGTTGTAGTGTTGCATGGTTGTGGCAGTGTTGTTGTACTAATCTTGCAGTGTTGTTGTACTAATCTTGCAGTGTTGTACTGATCTTGCAGGGTTGTGGCAGTGTTGTTGTACTGATGTTGCATTGTTGTTGTTGTAGTGTTGCAGGGTTGTGGCAGTGTTCTTGTACTAATCTTGCAGTGTTGTACTAATCTTGCAGTGTTGTACTGATCTTGCAGGGTTGTGGCAGTGTTGTTGTACTGATCTTGCAGTGTTGTACTACTCTTGCAGTGTTGTTGTTGTAGTGTTGCATGGTTGTGGCAGTGTTGTTGTACTAATCTTGCAGTGTTGTATTAATCTTGCAGTGTTGTACTGATCTTGCAGGGTTGTGGCAGTGTTGTTGTACTGATCTTGCAGTGTTGTTGTACTGATGTTGCATTGTTGTTGTTGCAGTGTTGCAGGGTTGTGGTAGTGTTCTTGTACTAATCTTGCAGTGTTGTACTAATCTTGCAGTGTTGTACTGATCTTGCAGGGTTGTGGCAGTGTTGTTGTACTGATCTTGCAGTGTTGTTGTACTACTCTTGCAGTGTTGTTGTTGTAGTGTTGCATGGTTGTGGCAGTGTTGTTGTACTAATCTTGCAGTGTTGTTGTACTAATCTTGCAGTGTTGTACTGATCTTGCAGGGTTGTGGCAGTGTTGTTGTACTGATCTTGCAGTGTTGTTGTACTGATGTTGCATTGTTGTTGTTGTAGTGTTGCAGGGTTGTGGCAGTGTTCTTGTACTAATCTTGCAGTGTTGTACTGATCTTGCAGGGTTGTGGCAGTGTTGTTGTACTGATCTTGCAGTGTGGTTGTACTGATCTTGCAGTATTGTGTAATGCTGTTGTACTGATCTTGCAGGGTTGTGGCAGCGTTGTTGTACTGATCTTGCAGTGTTGTAGTTTTGTTTTAGTGTTGTGTCTATGTTGTCGTTCTGATCTTCCCAGTGTTGTTCTGATTTTGCTGTGTTATTGTAGTGTTGTTGCAGTTTTTGTACTGATCTTGTAGCGCTGTTGTGGTGTTGTTGTACCGATCTACGTGTTGTTTTTGTGTTATTGTACTGATCTTACATTTTTGTTTAGTGTTGCAGTGTTGTCCTTCTGATCTTGTAGTATTGCTGTACTGATCTTGTAGGGTTGTGACAGTGTTGTACTAATCTTGCAGTGTTGTACTGTCTTGTAGAGTTGTGGCAGCGTTGTTGTACTCATCTTGCACTGTTGTTGTAGTGCTGTTGTACTGATTTTGCAGTGTTGTACTGATCTTGCAGTGCTGTGGTAGGGTTGGTGCAGTGTTGTACTGATCTTACTGTGTTTTAGTGTTCTACTGATCTTACAGTGTTCAGTGTTGTTGCAGTGTTGTCATTCTGATGTTGCAGTGGTGTTGTCTTATAGTTTTGTTGTACTGTTGTTAGTGTTGTTGCAGCGTTGTCATTTTGATCTTGCTTTGTTGTTGTACTGATCTTCCAGTGTGTTTGCAGTGTTGGCAAAAGGCAACTTTTTGTCAAACAAAGTCCCGGCAAAACTGCAACAAAACTGCTAAAAGGACACACATGAATGGACGTGTGTCGCATAGTTTATTTGTGTAATGACCACTTTTGTCCACTGTAGGCGTTTTCCTGCGCCATCAACTGATTGCAACATTAGCTTCATGCTAGCAGCAGTCTGGCACATTAACTATTGCCCGCCTCGTGTCATAGACTCCCCCTCTCAGGAAAAAAAAAAAAAAAAATACATCCACTCCACTCACCTGACAAGTCTTTCACAAATTGCTTCTAGCCTCCTCGCCCCCCCAAACCCAGCGTCCACGTATGCACACAAACTTAAGCCCGGGGGCGGGGGTGGCGGTGGGTGGCAGCACTCAGGTTGTATTTAATCATAGCTGGCTGGATGAGGAGGCTTTTCTCTTTATGAAAGGTATTAGAGAAGCGCTGTAGCTTTACACTCTGCCCCCCCCCCCACCTCGCTTCAAGCTTCCCCCTGCCTGACCTCTCTTACCTCGGAATTTGATAAAGTCGTGATGGCGGGCCTCCATCTCTCGCCGATGGACGGGGAGCGGGGGGTCCGCACCTTTGGGCTGCCAAGCCCTTGTCATTTATTTTGCCAGACAGACAGCAGCCCCGGCAGGGTCGCTCGACGGCCGCGAACATCCGATGTACCGGACTTTTACAAGAATGAATTTGTGTAGAGGTGAGGAAGGCTCTTACAGGAGGAACAATCGAAGGAGAACTTTCCGAAGGGGAGGTGTTTTAGTGCCATATACGGTATACAAAGGGACTCTGCCGCTCAACATTTCGGCGCTGGTCTACTAAGATCCAAATACCACGTGCTAAACGGCGTGTACAAACCTTAAAATTGCGTGTACGGTCAGTGGGCGTGTTGCATGTGATCTATTAAGACTGCATGTGCAATTAAAAAGTGGTGCAGACCGCCGTATTTAAATTAGTTTTTTGCATGTACTTTGCGGCTTTCACTAGTGGATAATTTACCTCACATTCACCTGGCGCTTTGTGTATTTTGTTTTCAAACAAGCAGCAGACATGCACCACTTTTTATGGGGATTTTAGAAGCAGTCCTGCAGTGTATCTACAATGAAAACTACTTTAAAAAAACAATTTTTTAAGCGCGCTGAAGTTGCACTCGTGGGAGAGGCTGCAAAACTGAGTGTGTGCGCTCCTTAGCCCAGACGCAAGAAAATACACTACCGTTCAAAAGTTTGGGGTCACCCAAACAATTTTGTGGAATAGCCTTCATTTCTAAGAACAAGAATAGACTGTCAAGTTTCAGATGAAAGTTCTATTTTTCTGGCCATTTTGAGCGTTTAATTGACCCCACAAATGTGATGCTCCAGAAACTCAATCTGCTCAAAGGAAGGTCAGTTTTGTAGCTTCTGTAACGAGCTAAACTGTTTTCAGATGTGTGAACATGATTGCACAAGGGTTTTCTAATCATCAATTAGCCTTCTGAGCCAATGAGCAAACACATTGTATCATTAGAACACTGGAGTGATAGTTGCTGGAAATGGGCCTCTATACACCTATGTAGATATTGCACCAAAAACCAGACATTTGCAGCTAGAATAGTCATTTACCACATTAGCAATGTATAGTGTATTTCTTTAAAGTTAAGACTAGTTTAAAGTTATCTTCATTGAAAAGTACAGTGCTTTTCCTTCAAAAATAAGGACATTTCAATGTGACCCCAAACTTTTGAACGGTAGTGTACATATTGCAAGAAGTAGAGATGTCCGATAATGGCTTTTCTGCCGATATTTTCCAACTCTTAATAACCGATTCCGATATCAACCGATACTGATATGTACAGTCGTAGAATTAACACATTATTATGCCTAATTTTTTTGTGATGCCCCGCTGGATGCATTAAACAATGTAACAAGGTTTTCCAAAATAAATAAACTCAAGTTATGGAAAAAAATGCCAACATGGCACTGCCATATTTATTATTGAAGTCACAAAGTGCATTATTTTTTTTAACATGCCTCCAAACAGCAGCTTGGAATTTGGGACATGCTCTCCCTGAGAAAGCATGAGGAGGTTGAGGTGGGCGGGGTTGGGGGTGGGGGTGGGAGGTAGCGGGGGTGTATATTGTAGCGTCCCGGAAGTGTTAGTGCTGCAAGGGGTTCTGGGTATTTGTTCTGTTGTGTTTATGTTGTGTTACGGTGTGGATGTTCTCCCGAAATGTTTGTCATTCTTGTATGGTGTGGGAGTTCACAGTGTGGCGCATATTTGTAACAGTGTTAAAGTTGTTTATACGGCTACCCTCAGTGTGACCTGTATGGCTGTTGACCAAGTATACTTGGCATTCACTTGTGTGTGTGAAAAGTTGTAGCTATTATGTGACTGGGCCGGCACACAAAGGCAGTGCCTTTAAGATTTATTGGTGCTCTGTACTTCTCCCTAGGTCCGTGTACACAGCGGCGTTTTAAAAAGTCATACATTTTACTTTTTGAAACCGATACCGATAATTTTGAAACCGATACAGATAATTTCCGATATTACATTTTAAAGCATTTATCGGCCGATAATATCGACAGTCCGATATTATCGGACATCCCTAGCAAGAAGTGTTTTTCACATAGGAGATATGATATGTTTTAATTTTCCTGAGGGAACTCTCCTGAAGGAATCAATAAAGTACTATCTATCTATCTATATCAGATATTCCATATGAAAAAAACAAACATTTAAAAAGACACCAAGACACATCAATTGAATTTGTTTTAATTAGCCCCTTAAATCATTCAACAGCTATAAAGTTATAAAAGGATATTGCTGAATAGACAATAGTTATAATATTTACATTTTTGACAGTTAATGTATGTATATGTAGGTTGGAGTTACTGCGGAATCGCCTCCTTTCTCACAGCCGTGTGTGTGTCTCGATTTGCACGTACTTCTCAGACGTGTTAAATAAACACGCAAAATAGCACTCGAAATCAAGTTTTAGGCTTGATCAATCACACTGAATGTGCTAAATATAGGAGATATGTTGATAATATATATTATTTTTGAAAAAAAACAAATGTTAAAAAAAAAAATGCCAGCAGACATAAAAAACGAATCATTTGAATTAGTTTTAATTAGCCCCTTCAGTCATTCAACAGCTATAAAGTTATAAAATGATATTGCTTAATATACAATATCTATAATGTTTTTTTTATTTTTGACATTCTTATATGTTGACAAGCATATGTAGGATGGAGCTACTGCGCAATCGCCTCCTTGCTCGCAGCCGTGTGTAAGTGTCTTGGTTTGCGCGTACTTCTCAGACGTGCTAAAAAAACACGCAAAATAGTGCTCGAAGTCAAGTTTTAGTCTTGATAATGTTGATATTATATTATTTTTGAAAAAAACAAATATTTAAAAAAAAAAAGGCCAGCAGACATCAAAACAAATCAATTGAATTAGTTTTAATTAGCCCCTTCAGCCATTCAACAGCTATAAAGTTATAAAATGATATTGCTGAATAGACAATATCTATAATATTTTATTTTTGACAGTCCATATATGTTGACAAGCATATGTCACTGTAAAAAAAAAAAAAAAGTTGAGAAAACGCAAATTTTCAAGGCAACATGATGCAACAAGATTTTTGCGTTTTCTCAACTTTTGACTACTATTGTTGACTTAACTAAGATTGACAAGTTGAGATAAGAGTTATGTCAACTCGGATCTTTCAATCTTTCAAATCTTTTTTGAAAAATCTATCTTGTTGTAGTTCATTTTGTGGCGAGTTTGGTCCGTTTTACAAAAGAATAAAGCCACAAATCATATGGAATATTAACTTGTGATCATATGTGATATTAACTTGTGATCATATGTGATATTAACTTGTGATCATATGTGATATTAACTTGTGCTGCTTTAAATGGAATTTAGATATTGACTTTTACAAAATAATAAATCCACAAATCATATGGAATATTAACTTGTGATCATATGTGATATTAACTTGTGATCATATGTGATATTACTGACAAGAAGATCCGAGTTGACATAACTCTTATCTCAACTTTTAAATCTTAGTTAAGTCAACAATAGTAGTCAAAAGTTGAGAAAACGCAAAAATCTTGTTGCATCATGTTGCCTTGAAAATTTGCGTTTTCTCAACTTTTTTTTTTTACAGTGTAGTATGGAGCTACTGCGCAATCACCTCCTTGCTCGCAGCCGTGTGTGTTAAGTGTCTCGGTTTGCAGACGTGCTAAATAAAGATGCAAAATAGCGCTAGCAGTCGAGTTTTAGTCTTGATAAATCACACTGCGTGTGCTCAATAATCGTATTTCCATTTTCTCTTCCCAGCATTGTGGGCGTTCTGGTGATCAGCATATATCCTGCATATTCACAACGTCAGACGCTAAATCCTCAGTGCACAAGTTTAGTAGATCAATTTGCGTGTGATATCAAGTTTGCACGTGTTTTTAGTAGATGGAACCCTTGAGTAGATCAGTCTCTTAAACTGCCTTCTGTTCGAGCTTTCTTTCTCAGACAGTTCTACTTTAAAGGCCCACTGAAATGAAATGTTTTTATTTAAACGGGGATAGCAGATCCATTCTATGTGTCATACTTGATCATTTCGCGATATTGCCATATTTTTGCTGAAAGGATTTAGTAGAGAATATCGACGATAAAGTTTGCAACTTTTGGTCGCTGATAAAAAAAAAAAGCCTTGCCTATACCGGAAGTAGCGTGACATCACAGGAGGAAGGGCTGCTCACATTTTCCCATTGTTTACAATGCAGCGAGAGAGATTCGGACCGAGAAAGCGACGATTACCCCATTAATTTGAGCGAGGATGAAAGATTTGTGGATGAGGAACGTGAGAGTGAAGGACTAGAGTGCAGTGCAGGACGTATCTTTTTTCGCTCTGACCGTAACTTAGGTACAAGGGCTCATTGGATTCCACACTTTCTCCTTTTTCTATTGTGGATCACGGATTTGTATTTTAAACCACCTCGGATACTATATCCTCTTGAAAAGGAGAGTCGAGAACGCGAAATGGACATACATCGGCGAAGCTCTTTAGCTACGGAGCTAACGTGATAGCATCGTGCTTAAATGCAGATAGAAACAAAATAAATAAACCCCTGACTGGAAGGATAGACAGAAGATCAACAATACTATTAAACCATGGACATGTAAATACACGGTTAATAATTTCCAGCCTGGCGAAGCTTAACAATGCTGTTGCTAACGACGCCATTGAAGCTAACTTAGCTACGGAACGGCGGCAGTGGCGGGCGTTGTAGCTTTCGACGACACCCCGGCTGCCATCAGAGTCGGCAAGAAACATATATTTCCCCAAAGTTACGTACGTGACATGCACATAGCGGCACGCACGGACGGGCAAGCGATCAAATGGTTGGAAGCCAAAGCTGTACTCACGGTAGCGCGTCTGCTATCCATCTCAAAGTCCTCCTGGTTGTGTTGCTGTAGTCCGCCGCTAATACACCGATCCCACCTACAGCTTTCTTCTTTGCAGTCTCCATTGTTCATTAAACAAATTGCAAAAGATTCACCAATACAGATGTCCAGAATACTGTGGAATTTTTCAATGAAAATAGAGCTGTTTGTATGGTGACACATTGGAGTACCAATACTTCCGTTGCCTCTGTGACGTCACACGCATACGTCATCATACATAGACGTTTTCAAACGGAAGTTTTGCGGGAAATTTAAAATTGCACTTTATAAGTTAACCTGGCCGTATTGGCATGTGTTGCAATGTTAAGATTTCATCATTGATATATAAACTATCAGACTGCGTGGTCGGTAGTAGTGGGTTTCAGTAGGCCTTTAACTCTGACACCTCGCACTGATTCTCAGTTTCGTTGGAGGATTCTCCCTCAGGTTGAGTATTTCCTCGCCTCCAGCACCTCACAACAAGGCTATGTTCATTGGCATTTATTTGGCCACACAGACACCAGCAGTTCAGTGGATGGCTGCAAACTTCCAGTAGACAAGACTGAATGCGTGTATTGGGCAAGGAACATCAACTGCGAGCATTCAAGTGGAACCTTTGGGAAGGGCCGCGTGTTTTTGCACAATACATTTCTAAAAACACACAGAATATGATTGCATCCCTTATGCCACTTCCTCGTACTTCTACTACAGGGCCTCATTCTCTTTGATCCGGCTAACGTTACAGAGGGGGAGGCGAAGCGGGGCTGGGGGGGTTACACGCCCTTTCAACCCTTTTCGAGAAAGCGGGAGGATGCTTTCCATTCTGCTTCATGTTGGCACCCGGGGACTTGCTTCATCGCCGCACTTCCCTCGCATGCATCAGCAGCCACATGGTCATTAAGTAGATTGACAGTGATCGTCTGGCCTGCAGAGCGCCCCGCCATGCCTGCGACGCCTCGCTTTGAAATGCTCGCATAGATTCTGCGCAGTTTGAACAGAACGAACAGAAAATGTTACAAGGCCATCGATAATGCTGCCAGGGAGGACAGTTGCTGCGCTGCTCTATTCGGCTTCGAGGTGTCGTTGTCTGGTAGCGTTTGTTTTTTTTTCATTGCCTCCGTTGTGTATTTGAGTTTCTGTTAGAGATTTCTTCCTGAAAGAGAGTAAACGTTACCTTCGTCCAACCTCTCTGATTCTCATATCTGATGAAGGTTCCTTGCTTAGTGAGAGTTTTTCCTTTCCTCCGTCACAAATTTCCTTGCCTATGTCACCCAACAAAGTCTGTTCTATTTGAGGAAGAAAAAAAAAATATATATATATATATATATATATATATGTGTATATATGTATAAATACCGTATTTTCCGTACTATAAGGTGCACTTAAAATCCTTTCATTTTCTCAAAACTCAACAGTGCACCTTATAACCCGGTTTGATTGATTGATTGATTGAGACTTTTATTAGTAGGTTGCACAGTGAGGTACATATTCCGTAAATGGTAACACCCGAATAAGTTTTTCAACTTGTTTAAGTCGGGGTCCACTTAAATTGATTCATGATACAGATATATACTATCATATATACTATCATCATAATACAGTCATCACACAAGATAATTACATTGAATTATTTACATTATTTACAATGCGCCTAATGTACGGAATAATTCTGGTTGTGCTTACCTACCTCGAAGCAGTTTTATTTGGTACATGGTGTAATAAGTGTGACCAGTAGATGGTACTCACACATAAGAGATATGTGTAGACTGCAATATGACGCCAGTAAACGACACCAAAACTTTAAATGTTCCATTGAAAATGAACATTACACACGGCACTCAAAAATCTGTCAAAATATTTTAGTATGACTTTGAAGCTGCACCGCTTGATGGATTGTCGGCCCATTATGGCTACCGTAGTCAGAGATACAAGTATTACTATGGTGTGTGTATAAGGACCGCAAAATGGCGATGTGAAGAATGCATATATATATATTTAAGAGTTAATTGTTTATATTCATAGTCATATTTGAAAACAGCTGGTGTTTTTCCATTTGTTCTCTTTCTATTTGTCCGCAAGTAAACTGTGTGTGTTACCTTGAAGACTTGGAATGTAGGACTTGAAGTACTCCCTTATATCTTATCTGCAATAGAACAACGAGGCCGTGTTCCTTCCCTGAGAGGTGGGGGCTTTCTATCTGTGTAAGAAGGAGGCTCTTACGTATGAGTGTTAGAACAACTTAAGAGGCCGGTATGAATGTTTTAGTCTGGGTTGTTCTGCTGAAATTTCAGTAAACTGGATGATATTCCTATTCTGTCCTGGTGATCCTTCTTACTCAGCAAATATGTCATCCAAAAGAACTTGGGATTGACCAGTAATTTATATTCCCTTGGAGGAAGAACTGGTCCGGCGCAACAGCACCCATTAGCAGACATATTATCTGGCGTTTTGTTTTACAATATTATGTAAAACCAACTTTTCTTACCTTCTGGTACCTGCTGATGTGTATTTAAGATCTGCATAAGTCCTGAAAATTTGCACACGTCCCCCACTGTAGTCCGTGCCAATAACATAGTCGATAAGCTTCTTCTTTTTCAATATCTTCTTGTTACAAAGATGACGGGGAGAAGACGCTGCCGAAGGTGAGCCACGTAAATAAGACCGTCCACAAAACGGCGCATCCTGAAGCGACTGTCAGAAGGCGACTTGAAGATGATCTGTAAAACATAATCTACGCAACATTTTGACCAAAGAACCACCATTACGTGTTATGTAGACCACAAGGAAGTGTTGTCCATTTAGAAAAAAATCATAATATGACCCCTTTAATGCGCTCTATAATCCGGTGCGCCTTTTGTATGAAAAAAGACCTGAATAGACCCGCTCATCGGCAGTGCGCCTTATAATCCGGTGCGCCCTATAGTCCAGAAGATACGGTGTGTGTATATATATATATATATATATATATATTTTTTTTTTTTTTTAATTTTATTTATTTTTTTATTTTTTTATTTCAATTGTATAACAATGATAAAATAATACATATCGTTTTGTTTTTAATACATACTTTTACTTAAAATATTTTTTAAATGTATTTTTAAACATTTATGTTATAATGATGATGATATAATCCAAAAATATTTAAAAATACATATTTTAATTTTTTAAACATATTTTCACCTAAAATATTTTTTGGGATTAAAAATCAATTATTATTAACATTATACAGTGTTTTATTATACAAAATATAACGATGAAAAATAGCTAAATAACTCAATGTCGTCACCCGTGAACAGTATAAAAAAGGCACAAACCACTCGAAATCTGATATTTTCCCGAAAGGATTTGGTCCTAAATCCAATATGGGCTTGAGGTGATATTTACACACACATGCCATAGTGGAAATGCAATCGGGATTTATTGATCCAAACCCCGGCCAGGCCGGCTGAACTTGATCTCTTGATGGAAACATTGCTTTTAAGACAAATTGAGCGTTCAGCCTCGTGATCAGTCCGGGGGTCTACCCTCGCCTCTCGCCATGCCGAATAGGCTTCGCCCTCTACTGACCCCTCGTGGTCAAAAAAATGAGGGGAACGACTGAGGAGGGGGGGGGGGGTTAGTACGGTGTGAGGAAGCTGACGTGTTAATCAGTGAATCAGCGTCCCTCCACTAATGTCTGCCTGTGTAAATAAGACCCTCATCTCCTGCCGTCGCATACGCTGGCTTTCCAGCCCATTAGGCCCAAGCTGGCTGGCTGAGACGGCCCACTGCTCGCCGGAGACTCATTTATGTGTCTATAGGCATCTGTGGCTGCTGATAGGGAGCCCTCTCCAAATTAATGGGACTGTGGGCGCTGCCAGCCCAGCTCTCTTGTGCCCCCCGCCCCCCCAACATCTCCATACTCACAGATCACCAGCAGGTACGCTTGAATGGATGAGCGGGCACACCTACCTGTGTGTGTGTGTGTGTGTGTGTGTGTGTGTGTGTGTGTGTGTGCACATACAAACAGTGGGACAGATGCACACCCGCTCTGTGGTTTTATGCATGTGGGGTAAACTAACCTTTGCAGTAAAGACTTAGCAGCTTTATTAGTTTAGGAAATGGCTGTAATTAAGGATAATTCATAATGGCTGCTCCCCCCCCGCTCTCAGTGGTATTACAAAGAGGGTCTGGCTAATTTAGTCTGCTTGCAGTTTGTGCACTAAGGCGGTTAAAATGGCCAATATGGGGAAATACAAATACTCATATATAAACTGAAGTACGAAAACGGTTGTACGATTCAATTATGGCTGAAAACGGAAAATCGTCCTGGGTCATGTTGAGGCGGCAGCAAATCTTGCAAGCAATATCTCATTAAAGCTCAGTTCATGGAGAATTAAATGATGCTGTTTGTTTTTTTGGCAAACACTGATTCCAAATTAAGCCTTAGCCGAGTGCGAGGAGTATGTGTAAACGACAAACTAGCTAGCTGAGGCATAACTTTGTTACCAAATGACTCTGCTATCAGCATTTTACATGGAGCAGGTCTAGAAGCACAGAGAAAGAAAGGGCAAATACGTAAGCGATGGAGGCAAGGAAAAACTTCCTCATAAGGAAAAAACCTCAAATAGCAACATGCGTTCTTAAAGAGGAACTGCATTTTTTTCAGAATTGTTCTTATTCACAATTGGGGTTTTTTCACAATTGACAATTTGTGTGCAATGATGGCAGCAAAGCAAAGCTTTGTCCTTAAGAAGAAACCTCAAACAGAACGGTGACTCAAGTGTGGTGTGATAAAAGGAAAAACTCCAACTTCAGAGAAAAAACACATGGACAGAACATGAAATCACTGTGGGGCGACTAAGTCAAGGAAAGAATCCTTAAGGAATAACTTTAAAACAGGCCAGAGTCAATGCGGGGCAGCAAAAGCAAGGAAAAACTCCATCCTAAGGAAGAAACCTTGAACAGAACCTAGACACTATGTATATAGAGGCAAAGACAAGGCAAGGAAAAACTCCCTCTTAATGAGGAAAGAAACAAACGGAACCTGAACTCAATGTGGGTGACAGAGTCAAGGAAAGACTCAGTGTTATGGAAGAAACTTCAAACAGGCAAGAGTCAATTTGGGGCATCAAAAGCGAGAGGAAAATCTCTCGTAGGAATAAAACTGATACACATTGTGAGGCGATAGAGGCTAGGAAAAACTTCCTCTAAAGGAAGAAACTCCAAACTGAGGCAAGAGCCAAAACGACAAACTCTTTCTGAGGAAACTCAAAACCGAAAGTCAGTGAAGTACGATAGAGGCAAGGAAAAACCTTGCTCTGATGAAAACACCTTGAACATGATTCAGACTCAAAGTGGGGCGACAGAGGCAAGGAAAAACACCTTGAACACAACTGACAATGTGTGCGGAGTGATGGCAGCATGGAAAAACTTAGAAGAAACCTGAAACAGAACCATGACTAATTGTGGAGTGATAGAGGGAAGGAAAAACTCCCTCATAAGAAAAGGGACATAATCTGAACTTGAACTCAATGTGGGACTCCTTGTTATGGAAGAAACTTCAAACAAGCCAGAGTCAATGCGGGGCAGCAAAAGCAAGGAAAAACTCCGTCCTTAGGAAGAAACCTTGAACAGAACCTAGACACTATGTATATAGAGGCAAAGACAAGGAAAAACTCCCTCTGATGAAGAAACTTTGAACAAAATGTAGACTCCGTGAGATGCAATGGAGGCAAGAAAAACTTCGCTCTGATTAAAACACCTTGAACAGAACCTGCACTCAATCTGGGGCAACAGAGGCAAGGAAAAACATACTGAACGCAACTGACAATTTGTGTGTAGTAATGGCAGCAAGGCAAAACTTCCTTAAGAAGAAACTTCAAACAGAATCGTGACTTAGTGTGAAGTGATAGAGAGAAGGAAAAATATATAAATATAAATAAACAGAACCTGAACTCAATGTGGGGCGACAAGGGCAATGAAACACTTTCTTTTAAGAAAGAAACCTCAGTCAGAACTGTGACTTAGTGTGAAGTGACTGAGGGAAGAAACAACTCGCTCTTGAGGGAAAAAAAAACCTTGAACAGAAACAAGACGATGTTAGGCGACAGAGGCAAGGAAAAACTCCCTTTGATAAAGAAACCTCGAACAAAACCAAGACTTACTGAGGTGTGAAAAAGGCAGGAAAAACCTCTCTCTGCTGAAAACATCTTAAACACTCAATGTGGGGCGACAGAGGCAAAGAAAAACACATTGAACACAACAAGCAATTTGTGTGGAGTGATGGCAGGAAGGCAAAACTTCCTCCTTAAGAAGAAACCTCAAAGAAGAAACGTGACTCAGTGTGAAATGATAGGGAGAAGGCAAAAGTCCTTAATAGGAAAGAAACATCAATGGAACCTGAAAGTGGGGCGACAGAGTCAAGGAAAGACTCAGTGTTATGGGAGAAACCTCAAACATGTGGGGCAACAAAAGCAAGGGGAAAATCCCTCGCAGGAAAAAAACGGACACATTTTGAGGCGATAGAGGCTAGGAAAAGTTTGCTCTAATTAAACTACCTTGAACATAACCTAGACTCAATGTTGGGCGACAGAGGCAAGGAAAAACTTCCTCTTAAGGAATAAACTTCAAACTGAGGCAGGAGTCAAAGCAAAAAAAACCTCAAAACTCAAAACCGAAACTCAGTGAGGTGTGATAGAGGCAAGGAAAACCTTGCTCTGATGAAAACACCTTGAACATGATCCAGACTCAAGTCGGGGCAACAGAGGCAAGGAATAACACCTTGAACACAACTGACATTTTGTGTGGAGTGATGGCAGCAAGGAACAACTTGGAAGAAACCTCAAACAGAACCATGACTCAGTGTGGAGTGACAGAGGGAAGGACAAACTACCTCATAGATAACTTGAACTCAATGTGGAACTCTTTGTTGTGGAAGAAACCTCAAACAGGCAAGAGTCAATGTGGGGCAACAAAAGCTAGGGGAAAATCCCTCGTAGGAAAAAAAACTGACACATTTTGAGGCGATAGAGGCTAGGAAAAGTTTGCCCTAATTAAACTACCTTGAACATAACCTAGACTCAATGTTGGGCGACAGAGGCAAGGAAAAACTTCCTCTTAAGGAATAAACTTCAAACTGAGGCAAGAGTCAAAGCAAAGAAAAAGCCCTTCTGAGAAAACGCAAAACCGAAACTCAGTAAGGTGCGATAGAGGCAAGGAAAATCTTGCTCTGATGTAACACCTTGAACATGATCCAGACTCGAGGTGGGGCGACTGAGGCAAGGAAAAACACCTTGAACACAACTGACAATTTGTGTGGAGCGATGGCAGCAAGGAACACCGTAGAAGAAACCTCAAACAGAACCATGACTCAGTGTGGAGTGACAGAGGGAAGGAAAAACTCCCTCATAAGGAAAGGGACATAATCTGAACTCAAACTCCTTGTCATGGAAGAAACCTCAAACAGGCAAGAGTCAATGTGGGGCAAAAAGCAAAGTAAAAAATCCCTCTGAGGAACCAAGCCGAGACACACTGTGGGGTGATAGAGGCAAGGAAAAACTCCCTCTCAAGAAAGAAACCAAGTATATTGTTGGCCTAGCACAGGGGTCGGCAACCCGCGGCTCCGGGGTTGACCACTCTGATGCGGCTCAGCTACATACATGCCGACCCCCCCGATTTTCCCAGGAGACTTATGGATCTCAGTGTCTCTCATAGATTACTCCCAGGGAAAGAATAATCCTATTTACACTCTATTTACTAAATAAAGGGCGTGCCCTAATTGCACTGCAGTAATTGTCCTCTATAGCATTTACATACAGCGTGCCAGTCCAGCCACATGTTGCATGTTGTTATTACTTGCACACACAGGAGACAGCAAAGCATACTTACTCATCAGCCACACAGCTTACACTGACGGTAGCCGTATCAAACAACTTTAACATTGTTACGTTACAAATATGCGCCACACTGTGAACCCACACCAAAAAAGAATGAAAAACACATTTCTGGAGAACATCCCACCGTAACACAACATAAACACAACACAACCATTACCCAGAATCCCATGCAGCCCTAACTCTTCCGGTCTACATTATACACCCCCGCTACCACCAAATCCCCCCACACATCAAACCCCCCCCCCCCCCCCCCCCTCTCCGTGCGTTGGTTGAGCGGAAGAGTTAGGGCTGCATGGGATTCTGGGTATTGGTACCGTCAGTGTAAGATGTGTGGCTGCTGAGTTAGTACGCCTTGCTGTCACTTACGTGAGCAAGCTGAAATTGCATTCTACGTGTGGTCGAGCAGGTACACTGTTAGGGCAGACTGTAGAGGGCGCCAAATGCAGTGTCATCACGCTCTGATATTCGGGAGTCTCCCGGGAAAAATGAGAGGGTTGGCAAGCGTGACGCTATCAAGCGCCATTCATTCAAAACTCGCGGGCTGCACTAACATCAAATTTCCACATTAAAGTGCGTGCCGGTGCGTGTGTCGGAGACCCCTGGTTAACATAGCACAAAGCATTTAAGCTTTATATGCAGTGTTTTTAATTTTAAATTTTTTTTGTGGCTCCCATTACTTTCTTTAATTTGTAAAACTTGCCAAAATGGCTCTTTGAGTGGTAAAGGTTGCCGACCCCTGGCCTAGCAGAAAAGTATCCTCAGCCTCGGATCTAACCTGAACTATTGCTCTTGATCTGACAGTGCTAACCCACAGTGTGCTAAGATGTGAGCGTACAAAAGCCATCTATCTTCCACCCTTTGGAGCCCGAGAAGGTTTACTGCACCGCCCTTACAACAGACACCCAGTGCAGTGTGCTGCAAGATGCACACACGACATACACAAGCTATCTGGCGGGCTGGCGAAACCGGAGAAAAGCATTTGTGAGTGATAGCCCCCGTGGAAAGATAATGCTTCTCATGCGGTGGCGAGCGAGGCGCTGATGGAAGGAGATGACTTTTTGAATGGCTAAGTAGGTGAACGTCGGATGGCAGGCCGCCGCGCTCCCATTTGCCTCGCCCCGCCATCGAACCCCTCCCTCGACGTCGACGGGGATTGTTTATTGAAAAAAAAAAGAAGAAGAGGGCCGGTCGCCGATAAAAGATGCACGGCTAATGCCGTGATGCGTGTCAGTCACGCCGTACAATTTGTTACAATCGCGACACTTATCGCGATATAATATGTTTATTCTGGTCAATTAAGTGGCGAGGGAAGGCCAGGGCATCACGGTGTCACATTCAGAGACGGGACAGGGGGGCGGAAGGCAGCCATCAAAGGAAATGGAAGTAATCTAATTGTGCAGCGTCTCACACAGGCCTCCATAGCTGCATGCTCAGCTGATGTAATGTGTGAGGGAGGAGCACGGCTTGATACTGTGTACCAAAGTCAGACATCTTTGGAACTACAACACTTTCAAATAATGATTTTCTGTCGGGGTGTCCCGATCGGACATTGATATTAGTACGATATCAGCAAGTATCGGATGATATCGGCTTGCATCGAAAATCTCCAACATAAGCTCCGATACGAAGCGTACAAAACCCAAAACCAGTGAAGTTGGCACGTTGTGTAAATGGTAAATAGAAACAGAATACAATGATTTGCAAATCCTTTTCAACTTATATTCAATTGAATAGACTGCAAAGAAAACATATTTAATGTTCGCACTGAGAAACTATTTTTATTTTTTTTTGCAAATAATCATTAACTTAGAATTTAATGGCAGCAACACATTGCACACAAGTTGGCACAGGGGCATTTTTACCACTGTGTTACATGGCCTTTCCTTTTAACAACACTCAGTTAACTTTTGGGAACTGAGGAGACCAATTTTTGAAGCTTTTCAGGTAGAATTCTTTGCCATCCTTGATTGACGTACAGCTTAAGTTGTTCAACAGTCCGGGGTCTCCGTTGTGGTATTTTACACTTCATAATGCGCCACACATGTTCAATGGGAGACAGGTCTGGACTACAGGCAGGCCAGTCTAGTACCCGCACTCTTTTACTATGAAGCCACGCTGTAGTAACATGTGGCTTGGCATTGTCTTGCTGAAATAAGCAGGGGCATCCATGATACCATTGCTTGGATGGCAACATATGTTGCTCCATAACATGTATGTAACTTTCAGCATTACCCATGCCTTGGGCACTAATACACCCCCATACCATCACAGATGCTGGCTTTTGATCTTTGCGCCTAGAACAATCCGGATAGTTATTTTCCTCCTTGTTCTGGACGACACCACGTCCACAGTTTCCAAAAACAATTTGAAATGTGGACTCGTCAGACCACAG
>NC_084732.1:21652201-21682201 GCF_033978785.1 Entelurus aequoreus
AAGGTTATAAGGCGCACTGTCGAGTTTTGAGGGAAAAAAAGGATTTTAAGTGCGCCTTATAGTCCGGAAAATAAGGTATGTACAAATAAACAAATACTTCAAATTGTTTAAGTTGTGGGCCCTGAATCTAAAATCAATGGAAGTTTTAACGTTTTTAATAGAATTATGGAAATAAATACACTTTTCCACGATATTCAACATTTTTGGTAAGGGTCTGTATATCTATTATTGTAAAGAACATTGATAAATGCGAGAAAAAGTTGTGCATGTAAAAAGTGATCGTCACAATAAATAGTCTGGTGTAACTTCAACTACTGGACCGCTGCTCACAAAAATATGAACATTTATGAAAGCATACTGTGTTGACGAGCCATTACCGTTATTAAACCTCACATTTGACCCCCATAAGTCAACTAGAAAAAACATCAAGCCACACATCTTTGAAGTCGACCAGGACAGGTTCCGGCCCCTGTGTTGACGCTAAATAATATTATATGGCTTTTATAGCTCAATACCCAGCATGCTAATGAGGAAAAGTGCTGCAGTTTAGAAAAGTCTTCATTTTCTTTCTTTGAACATCATGCAAAAGTAGTGTTTGGAATCTGCAGCCCGCAGAGAAGCCAAGGCGCGCAAACCCCCGCCAGTACCACCACCACCGCAGGCACATCCCCATTGGCTGCCTCCGGGAGATTAAAGAGAATAATTGCCAGCTGATTGGCTGTTGAATTTTTCATGGGGGCTTTGTTGTACGGGGGTGTTTGCGTTATCGGCAGGCATAGCGACGGGCAGAAGTTTGGCACACTTACCTAAAAGAGGTCGGACGCAGGAACTCTATTATATCTTATATAAAAGTAAGGTTTCTGTCTCTAGAGCTTGTCCAATTTACTTTTAAGTGATCGAAATTAATGGCAACAATATCGTAGCTGTTCAACAAAAAAACACGCATCTCCATGTCTGTTATCGGAAAGTTAGGACACACCGAAAAGAAGACGACCGTATGTTTCGGCCCATAGGGCGCACCGGATTTTAAGGCGCATTGCAGATGTGAGAGGGTCTATTCAGTTCTATTTTTATACAAAAGGCGCGCCGGATTTAAAGGAGTCTGTGGAAGTCTTGCACTTCCGGGTTCTTCGGACCACCAATTACCGACATGCCAAGCTCTTTCAGGTTGACAACAATGTTTTATTTTGCAATAAAACCTGCAAAGTCTTTTGGGGTGCTTTTCAGCAGTTGTCTTTTCTAGCAATTGAGCTAGCAATTGAGCACACGAATGGTTTCTCTCCAGTGTCGTCTGTCTCGCTCTCGCTAGCGCTCCACCACCAACTCCACTCTCTCTTCCCCGGCTGCTGCCTTTTAACAGAGTGACAGGTGATTACATAATCAGGCCCAGGTGGGCCATCTACGCACCTGTCGCTACCCCCCCGCCCCCCGCCCCCCCCACATAGGGTCATATTATGATTTTTTTTTCTAAATGGAAAACACTTCCTTGTGGTCTACATAACATGTAATGGTGGTTATTTGGTCAAAACGTTGCATTGATGATGTTTTACAGACCATCTTCAGGCCGTTTTTTGACCGTCTCTTTAGGATACGCCGTTTTGTGTACGGTCTTATTTACGTGGCTCACCTTTGACAGTGTCTTCTCCCCGTCATCTTTGTTGTAGCGGGGTAGCGTGCAAGGACGGGAGTCGAAGGAGTGTCAAAAAATGGAGCTAACTGTTTTAATGACATTCGGACTTTGTTTAAACTGACAACGGAGCAGCATCTCATAATCCATGGCTCACTAGTGCAACAACAACAAGACCGGAAATGTGTCCCGTGAAAAACCGTACCGGAATTCTCTAAAAAATAAAGTTCCGTAGGTGAATTATGTAAACGCACTATACCAGTAGTTTTTAGCACTCTGACAGATATAAGTTAGAACTGTACGCTACTTTATATCAGAAATGGCAACAGCAGAGGATGAATTCCCCTCAACAAGAGGATAGAGAAAAAGCAGCTAATTGACTATAGTGACGGATGTGCGCAAATTTTCGGGACTGCAGATCCCAAATACAGATCAGCAGAAACCAATAGGTAAGAAAGTTTTTTTTGCATAATATTGCAAAATAAAACCCCAGTTCACGTCTCCTAATTGGTGCCATGTTGGGGTCCTTATAAAGTTTTGGGCTTGCTTGCTAACGTCCTCTTGCAGTGCACACATATGTCTTATGTGTGACTGCCATCTACCGGTAACACTTATCATTACACCATGTAGCAAATAAAATGGCTTTGAGGTCAGTAAGCACCGCCTCAATTAATCCGTACATTTTGTGCACCGGGCGCATATAAGGTGCACTGTCGATTTTTGAGAAAATGAAATAATTTTCAGTGCGCCTTGTAGTCTGAAAAATACTGTATTTCTTTTGAAAGTCGTTACAACTCAAACCATTTGCCATCTTGTTTGACGTCGGTAAATCTTGCCAGACTTCCACTAATCTTGCAGCCAAATCCATTTTGTTGTTAGTTTTGCAGATGGAAAAACTTAAAAAGATATGAAAATTAAATTAAGTGTCGCTCCCAGCAAAAAAACATGTACAGGTGTCTTCAATAGTTTTTTTTAATTTTTTTTATTTAAACCAATGAAGAAAATATGTGTTGTTTTTAGGATTAAAAAAAAAACATTAAAACTCACTAACAGTAAGCAAATTAATGTATTATTTTATGACTTTTACCTTTTCCAACAGAAACGCAGAACATATTGTTTTCATTGAATGTCAGAATAAAAACATAGTACATATATTTAATTGGACAGTAATGGGATATTACATAATCTTTCAGTGTTACCTCAAAATTTGTACAGGTATATAGTCCCTCGTTTAATGTGGCCAATTGATTCCGGGCCTTAACTAATTTTCAAGAAGTCAGATTATTATTAATAAATTGAAGATTTTCATAGTTAGAGCATTAAAAACTGTTTACGACATTTTAAATAAGTTTTTGTAAGATAATTAGAGCCCTCACCTTTACACTCGTTTCAGCCATATTGTAGGCTTAAGTGCATGTTCGTGTAGATTGGCGTACTTAGTTCCTCTAAGTTAGAACTGGTCGTGTATGTGCAGAAACCACGGGCGTTAGTTGTTCTGTCAAACGTTAGCATTCCGTGTTGTTAGCATTCCCTGCCCGGTGTTGTCATTCCACATCGCTCACGCCAATGGCTCACCAATGATGACGCGATAAAGGTAAAGTGCATGAACAAAGTTAATCTCCACTTGCGTTGCACAGCCGATGATAGCAGTCTTGTTAGCATTAAGCGACGCGCCAATTGTGGTACGTCTTGCTGCTATCGTTTAACGACACTCTTGTCAAAGGCTCGCCAGATTGGAGATGTTATTGATGAGACAGGGGTTGAAGATAAAGTGCATCAAAAAGTTGGTCTGCCAATAGTTGTCACGGTCAAGATACATTAGCACCAAGATTAGCCGCCGTGTTGTTAGCATTGTCACCCTTATCCGGCCGAGTCATACCAAAGACTATAAAAATGGGACCCATTACCTCCCTGCTTGGCACTCTGCATGGGTTGGAATTGGGGGTTAAATCACCAAAATGATTCCCGAGCGCGGCCACCGTTGCTGCTCACTGCTCCCCTCACCTCCTAGGGGGTGGAACAAGGGGATGGGTCAAATGCAGAGGGTAATTTCACCACACCCCGTGTGTGTGTGTGTGTGACTAAGTGGTACATTAACTTAACTTAATGTCAAAACATAATAATTGAAAATAAGATTAGCCATTATTATGACTTACTTTTGGCCAAAAGTATAAATATGTCTTGAAATTGTTTTATAAAAAATGTGTAAGGGAAGGATGCCAGCTAAAATCGTACAATTCGTTAACCGACGTAGAAAAATGTGTAAAGTCCGACAAACAAAATGTCTCACCAATGTCGTCACGTGATGTAGTGTTATAAGTTTGGGTGTAATTTAAGTCTCGAGGCTGAAAAAGTTGGTAAAACGCTGTCATGGAGTACAATTAGGACTTAAATGACTCTTTAAGCACATAACAGCTGGAGGAGCCTCCGAGATTTAGGGACAGCAGCAGTCGACAGTCGCTAATCTCCCCCTGCAAGTGACCTACCTCCTCATCCCCGATCCGTGCGTGCGTGTGTGTGTTTGTGCGAAGGTGTGTATGTTCAGGTGTGTGTGTGTGTGTTATATGCGACGCTCGCACGTCTCCTACGGCGTTCCGCTTCAGAGGTCCTGGAGCGCAGAGCCTCTCATGGCTGTCACATCGAGGTGGGAGAGCAATCATTTCCTAGGACAACAGTTCCGTTCTCATCCCTGCTTGCCGCCTGCTCGGATTAGTTCCTCTCCTCCAGGAAATTTGCATCCAAAATATACTTTTTTTTTGTTTTTGTACTCGATTTGTCCGGTATGTTGGTGTCCATCGCTGTTCTTGTTGTTCCTCTGTAGCATTTTATTACAAATGTCAGCTGTTGTGCTTTTGTGGTTTTTTAAAAAAGTTTCACTATTAACAGGTTAACTTATTTTTACACTTAGTAATGTGACAAACAACTGCGCTTCTTTTTACACCCCGTTCTCCAGCCTTGTGTGCAGCATCTTATCACAAACATTTACATTTATTTCTTTACATAATATGATCAGGGGTGTTAAAATCGTTTTTACTAAGGGCCACATTGCAATTATGAGCCGTGTGTAAAAATAAATATATATAAACATATAATATCCTTGTTACACCATTTGCATTACCTAATGGTTGTGATTGTCATGTTTTATCTTAATATAAAATATATTGTATTTATATTAATATATTTTTTCATGGATTCATGGATAGTTTGCTTTAAAGTCATAAGTCAAGGCAGATATTTAAGTATATATTTGAAAAATAAAACAATAAAAAGCTTGACATGATAAAGTGTACAACGTATGCAGTTTCTCACAGTATTTTATTTTTCTGTTAAAGATGAAAGAACAAATACATTTAGTCAGAAAGTGCTTTGTTGCCAGTCTTTCGAAGGCCGCGTAAATGATGTGGCGGGCGGGTCACTTTAAATGTATTTTTTTATACTATAAAGTTTTAATTTTTTCATAGTAAATAATATATTTATATTAATAATTAATAGTATTTTATACTTTTATATAATATATATTTATTTTTTATATTCAAAATGTTTTCATAGTAAATATTATTTTTTATTGATAATAGATATTGTATACTTTTATATAATATACATTCATATGTTTATATTATAATGTTCTATTTTTTCACAGTAAATATTAACAATAAACATTATATACATTTATAATGTATATACCATATTTTCCAGACTATAAAGGCACACTTAAAATCTTTTCATTTTCTCAAAACTCGACAGTACGCCTTATAACCCGTTGCGCCAAATTTACGGAATAATTTTGGTTGTGCTTACCGACCTCGAAGAAATCGTATTTGGTACATTGTGAAATGCTAAGTGTGACCAGTAGATGGCAGTCTAATATAAGAGATACGTGTAGACTGCAAATTGATGGCTCAAGTAAACAACACCAACATTTTATATGTTCCATTGAAAATATAGAACGTTACACACGGCGCTCAAAAATCTATCAACATGTTTTAGTACGACTTTGGTAAGCTGTGAAGCCGCACCTCTTGATGGATTGTACTGTGCTTCAACATACGAGCATTATTATGGTGTGTGTATAAAACATATCTGACGTTTTGTTTCGCAATATTATGCAAAATCAACTTTTCTTACCCTCTGGTACATGTTGATGTGTATTTGGGATCTGCATAAGTCCTGAAAATTTGCGCGCGTCCGCTTTTGTAGTGCGTGCCGAACTATGTAGTCGATAAGCTTATTCTTTTTGTCTATCTTCTTGTTATGGGACATTCATCCTCCGCTGTTGCCATTTCTAATATAAAGTAGTGTAAAGTTCTTACTTAAATCTGTCAGTAAACTCGCCATGAAAGCGCTAAAACATACCGGTGTAGTGAGTTTACATTATTTACCCAAGGAACTTTAGTTATTAGAAAGTTCCGGTCGGACGGTTTCACGGGACACATTTCCGGCCTTGTTATTGCACTAGTGAGCCACGGATGAGATGCTGCTGCTCCGTTATTGATTGAACTAAAGTCTGAATGTCATTAAAACAGTTAGCTCCATCTTTTGACATTTCTTCCACTCCCGTCCTTGCTCGCTACACCGCTACAACAAAGATGACGGAGAGAACACGCTGTTGAAGGTGAGCCACGTAAATAAGACCGCCCACAAAACGGCGCATCCGGAAGCAACTGTCAGAACAAGGCTTGAATAATCGCGCTCTATGGTCAGGAAAATACGGTATGTATTTTCTTATATTTTTAATAGTTTTTTTTATCAAATCCTTAAAAAGATTGATAAATAATGAATTGATTCTTGACAATTATATATTGATGTATAATCTGAATAAATAAAAAGTGTGATCTATCCTTGAATCTAATGTTTGAGCACACCATATATGTGGTGTACTACATCTCGAAAAATTATGTAATCACCAGATTTGGAGGATGTTCTTTTAGTTATTTAATTTTGTATGAAATATCTAATAAAAAACATGACACAAAACTATGGTAATTTCAAATGGCTTTAACCAACGCTAAAAGAAATTAGGAAAATAAATTGTGGTAATAAGAGTTTCATTTTTAGATGAAGAAGAGTGAAACTCACTCACTCAATTCTGAGGAACACAAATATGTAATCACCCTGTAAATGTTCCTTTCAAAAGCTAACACCTGCGTCGGATTAAAGAATAAAACCTGTTATTAGTCTGTAATTAAAAAGAGTTGTTGCCCCAGGTGGATTGACATTAATCATGGCTTCTACACGAGAACTGTTCATTGAAACAAACGAGAGGATTATCCAACTTCTTCAGAAGGTAAATCATCACGTAATGTCTCAAAATATTTTTATTGTTCACAGTCAGCTGTCTAAAATATGGACCAAGTACATACCACATACAACATGGGAAGGTTGTAAACTGATAGACCAAGGGAAACATCAGAGCATCCAGACAGAAAATTTAAAGCAATATGTCTTGAAAGCAGAAATCGCACAACAAAACAAATAAAGAACAAAAACTGGAGTTACCATCTGTGACTGGAATGTAAGAAACCACCTGAAAGAAATGGAATTTAAATACAAAAAAGCTAAACAAAAGCCGACATTACATAAAGGTTCCAATGGGCTATGGACGGGATGAAAGTCATATTCAGTGATGTATCTTGTTTTTTGCCCCCTTTAAATGAGATGTATGAAGACGACTGCCTGAAGAAAACAGTCATGTCAGGTAATGGCACTGGGCTCTCATTACATCTTCAATAAATGCACCAGTTTGCATTCACATTTTGGGCACTTTTCTTATTCCATCAGTCGAAGGATTTTGGGGCATGATGACATCATTTTTCAAGATGATAATGCATCTTGCCATTCTGCAACAACTGAATACTTTCTTTGAAGAAGGATACATAGTCATGTCATGGCCTGCGAATAGTCCAAATCTCAATCCAATTGAAAATCCGTGGTGGAAATTGAATAAAATGTTCCATGACAAGATTTCAACCCGCAAAGGTGATCTGACAACAGCAATCAGAGAAAGTTGGAGCAAGATTTATGAAGAGTAAAGTTTGCCCTTCGTTAATAAGTCCATGCCTCAGAGACTGAGATGTTATAAAAGCCAGAGGTGGTGCAACAAAGTTTTACAAACATTTGTATTTACCGTATTTTCCGGACCATAGGGCGCACCAATGAATGGTCTGTTTTCTATATTTTTTCATATATAAGGCGCACCGGATTATAAGGCGCATTAAACGATTCATATTTAAAAAAAATTTCAAATGGAAAACACTTCCTTGTGGTCTACATAACATGTAATGGTGGTTCTTTGGTCAAAATGTTGCATAGATTATGTTTTACAGACCATCTTCAAGCCGCTTTCTGACCGTCGCTTCCGGATGCGCCATTTTGTGGGCGGTCTTATTTACGTGGCTTACCTTCAACAGCGTCTTCTCCCCGTCATCTTTGTTGTAGCGGTGTAGCGTGCAAGAACGGGAGTGGAAGAAGTGTCAAAAGATGGAGCTAACTGTTTTAATGACATTCAGACTACTTAGATCAATAACAAAGCAGCATCTCCTCATCCGCCGGAATTGTGTCCCGTGAAAAACCGTCCGACCAGAACTCTCTAAATAACTAAAGTTCCTTGGATGAATAATGTAAACTCACTAAACCGGTTTGTTTTAGCGCTTTCATGGCGAGTTTACTGACAGACATAAGTAAGAACTTTACACTACTTTATATTAGAAATGGCAACAGCGGAGGATGAATGTCCCATAACAAGAAGATAGAGAAAAAGAAGAAGCTTATCGACTACGGTGTCGACACGAACTACAAAGGCAGACTTGCGCAATTTTTCAAGAACTATGCAGATCCCAAATACAGATCAGCAGGTACCAGAAGTATTATTGCGAAACAAAACGCCAGATTATATGTCTTACCTTATACACATGCCTTAATAATACTCGTATGTGTAATGCGCTGACAATCCACCAAACGGTGCGGCTTCATAGCTTACCAAAGTCGTACTAAAACATTTTGATAGATTTTTGATTGTCGTGTGTAATGTTCTATATTTCTAATGGAACATATAAAATGTTGGTGTTGTTAACTTGAGCCATTAATTTGCAGTCTACACATATATTATGTTTGACTGCCATCTACTGGTCACACTTATTATTGCACCATGAACCAAATACAATTAGTTCGAGGTCGGTAAGCAAAACCAGAATTATTCCGTACAATAAGCTATAAGGCGCATTGTCGAGTTTTGAGGGGAAAAAATTATTATAAGTGCGCCTTATAGTCTGGAAATACGTTACGTATTTTATTTTAATTTTTAAAAAAAATTTTATGTTCTGCAATTTGGGGCCCCCTCCAAAGGATGGTGTGTTGTCGTGTTTCTTGTTTATTTGTTTATTTTTTTCCTCAGAACAGAGTGATTCCATAATTGTGTTTCTCTGCTTGATCCAAAACTTAAACTGTTACTGACTACCACAATTTTCTATTCTGGATTGATTTGAAGTGTTTCTTAAAGCCAGACAGTTTCTATTTTGAATGACTATAGTGCAGACCTAGGCAAATTAAGGCCCGGGGGCCACATGCGGCCCGTTAAGCTTTTCAATCTGGCCCGCCAGACATTCCCAAATAATGTTTTTTAGATCTTTAAACTGAAAAGTATAGCTGCCATTATGATGTGCAGTGATGTTTTCTAATGACCGTAAGTCTTCAACTATACTAAGTATTTCAATGGTTAGAATCTGTGCTTTTGCGTGATATACTAGTTACTATGGTCATCTAATTAGTTACTATGGTAATCTAATTAGTTACTATGGTAATGTAAGTCACAGCAGCTCAGACGAGGCACCAAGCAGTGTGGGTGGGGAGCGTTTCCATAGAGTGTTTCCAGAGCCTGAAATGTGGGTGTCAGGGACAGATGCGGAAGTAGATTTTTTACAACAAAGTTGTAAAGCTTAGTGATGTATCAAATATATCAGATAGTGTTTTTTTTTTTTTTTTACCCTTGGCGTTCATATTTTGCTGTGTTTATTGCATTTTTACTGATTGTAAAATATGTGGATGGAGAGGGGGTGTGACATTCATATATTGTCAATATTCAGTGTTTTATCCTTCATAGTTAATATTGTAAATCCCACATTCTTTATTTTCATGTACATTCTGGGTGTCTAATTCAGTAAAAAAAATTGAAATTCCATTCCGTTTTTATGGGGGTCTGTCATAATGTTTTTAGCACTCAATCAGACATTATTGAGAGGTTTTGTATTAGTGTTCCTAAAAAAATAATTCCGGCCCCCAGACACGTTTTTCTCAAAATTTGGCCCCCGAGTCAAAATAATTGCCCAGGCCTGCTGTAGTGTCGTCTCTATTTGCTTTTTTTCCTTCTTCAAAATAGATACCCCATCATTTTAGCTCGGGGTTGCATGATGATATGATATGCATGATCACATAATATTCAAGTTTCAAATACATTAATTTGCATGTAGTACATGCAATTTTTTTTTTTTTTGTGGGCAGTTATTTCAAGTCACATTCAAAGCAAAACAAGCGTGTATTCACTTAAAACAAAATCTTGCAAAACGTGTGTTTTTGTGTTTAACTCCTTTTTACCCCGTGACAAGCAACTCCCCTTGCTATGATGTCTTCATTGTGGCTCCACCGGCGTGCAGCGTTTTATTACTATTGTCAGCCATTGTGCGATGATTCCAGCAGGGTGTTTCGCCCTCACTTCACCAGAGCAATTAAAAAGCAGTAAATAAAGCCACCCGTGATGCCTCGGTCCAAACAATAAGGTCCCGCCGGAAGTTTTTTTTTTTTTTTGTTTGAAAGCGAACTGAGGGGAGACTTTCTCCCCCACTTCTGGTTAATTACAAGACGGTCCCTAAACCCGACACGACACAGCTTTGCACAATCGCACTGACACACATTTCCACGCACGCCATGAAGTTGTTTACTTTTGTGTAGGAGCTCGCATTACGTGCACTTTGTTTTTTCTCCCAAAGATAATAAGGACGGGGCGTGTAGGGCTAATTGCGGCAGCTCCGGTTGTTGTCGTTAGAGACAACACAAAGACACTGATGACATGTCAGCAGTTGAATTTGCTGGAAGATAAGTACTTTTTACATGATGGTGATGTTATGAAACTGCTTTTTTGTTCCTTCTATCTAATTATGACTTAACAGTTCGTTCGGCAGCCGGTCAGTCCAGTCCAACGACTTGGTCCAGAACATGCCTTACAAGTCTGCCATAGCTGCAGTTTTATCACAAACACATTTATGTGTTGTCAATAAAAATTACTCACCGGACAAAAAGTCTTATAATGCCGTTTAGGGATTTAGACTTGCAAACCAACAGGTGGTGCCGTAGGACTTCTCCACCAAGTGTGTCGAAGCTTTTCGTCCTTCTTTAAAAGATATCAAGAACGTGTTTGGTCTTTGATGAGTCAACAAGTAATGGCAATAAAAGAGCACAACATAATAATAGCGTTACAATTGATACAAAAAACACAGATAAAAAGCTAGCGCGTTGAATATATGCGGTGCATTCTCACATACTGCCGTGCACCGCTCAAAAACAACCGGGAAAAATTGTACATACAGTTGTGGTCAGAAGTTTACATACACTTTTGATTGATTGATTGATTGATTGATACTTTTATTAGTAGGTTGCACAGTGAAGTACATATTCCGTACAATTGACCACTAAATGGTAACACCCGAATAAGTTTTTCAACTTGTTTAAGTCGGGGTCCACTTAAATTGATTCATGATACAGATATATACTATCAGATATATACTATCAGATATAATACAGTCATCACACTTGTCAAGAACATAATGTCATGGCTGTCTTTGAATTTCTAATAATTTCTACAACTCTCATTTTTTTTGTGATAGAGTGATTGGAGCACATACTTGTTGGTCACAAAAAACATTCTTGAAGTTTGGTTCTTTTATGAATTTATTATGGGTCTACTGAAAATGCTGGGTCAAAAGTATACATACAGCAATGTTAACATTTGGTTACATGTCCTTTGGCAAGTTTCACTGCAATAAGGCGCTTTTGGTAGCCATCCACAAGCTTCTGGTTGAGTTTTTGACCACTCCTCTTGACAAAATTGGTGCGATTCAGCTAAATTTGTTGGTTTTCTGACATGGACTTGTTTTTTCAGCATTGTCCACACGTTTAAGTCAGGACTTTGGGAAGACCACTCCAAAAACTTAATTTTAGCCTGATTTAGCCATTCCTTTACCATTTTTGACGTGTATTTGGGTCATTGTCCTGTTGGAACACCCAACTGCGCCCAAGACCTAACCTACGGGCTGATGATTTTAGGTTGTCCTGAAGAATTTGGAGATAATCCTCCTTTTTCATTGTCCCATTTACTCTCTGTAAAGCACCAGTTCCATTGGCGGCAAAACAGGCCCAGAGCATAATACTACCACCACCATGCTTGATGGTAGGTGTGGTGTTCCTGGGATTAAAGGCCTCACCTTTTCTCCCCCAAACATATTTGCTGGGTATTGTGGTCAAACAGCTCAATTTTTGTTTCATCTGACCACAGAACCACAGTTCTGTGGTCAGCTACTATACTTGGTATCATTACAGTGGATGTTAGGTGTAGATCCACCAATGGCGTTTGTTTACATTTTGACGCCGGTGAGCTACGGTGTGTAGTGAAGCATGTTTAGCTATTCCTCGTCCTGCAGGGATGATACTTGTAAGAAACGTACTTTATTCGTCGCCATGGAGGCGAGGATTAGTGATTTAGAAGTAGCTACAACACTGCCGACTAGGGCTGGACTTTAGCCGCTAGCTAGCTAGCCATGTTTTAAAGCACCTCTTCCTGAGGGCGTTTCCGTGTTATAACTTCACCTTTATCGTTAGTTTTTAAGCCAAAATGTGTCCTTTCTCCCTTTTTTGTCTACACACATTGTCTGTATGGAAGTACTCCGTGATTGTGCGCTGCCGAACATGCTCCTCCTCATTAGTATCGAGGTACTATACTAATACCGGTATACCGTACAACCCTAGTTCAGTCACCTTTAGTCATAGTTTTGGTGGTTGAGACGCTTCTGTTGTCTCATAGTAAAACACGCCCGCATAGTTGGAATATTTTCACACACAAATACGTTTAACTCCTACCTAATACAAAATGATGCAACGCTCTAAACGCCTCACCCGCTTAGATAAGAAAAAAAGTTTCTTGCTCCTTGTCAAAACAAAAGGGCTCTTTGTAGTTCCATGGAAAGACATGTGGAACATGTCATGTATTAGGTGTCAGGATGTGCAGATAACGTTTCCGCAGTCGCCCCCGCCCCGCTTCATAAATTACCCAATATCGCAGTTTGGGCAGGTTGCAGCAAAGGACTCGTAGAAGGAGCGACTGGAGTGTGTGTGACGCTGCCAGGCTCCGAGGGCCTCACCGGGGGCTATATGCCTTAGCAAGATCCTGTTTACAGTCAGCCCAAGAAGCTGCCAGCCTCACATTTCCATAATGGCGCCTGCGGACCGCCGAGTTCCTCTCAGCCGGAGATAAAATGCGACGCCGATTTCATTCTGCGCACGTTCTCTTTTGTTCTTTATCAACTTCACATCTCATTTGTTTTCTTCAAAATATGAGCAGAAGTATTGGAACATTCGGCCTCCAGGAAGTAAAAACATGGTTGATTAATCACTGATTAATCACATAAAAATATGGCAAACATTCTTTGCAAATGTAAATTATTTGCGCAATTTGCTCCGACGCCAAAGATGAGTGTGTTCTGTGGTAAATTTCACTTTAAAATATTAATTTCCGATAATACTATTAATAGCACATTTTGAGCAAATAAAGGATGTGCATTTTGGTACCTGTACCAAAATTATTTCGATACTTTTCGGTACTTTTCTAAATAAAGGGGACCACAAAAAATGGCATTATTGGCTTTATTTTAACAAAAAATCTTAGGGTACATTAAACATATGTTTCTTTTGCAAGTTTGTCCTTAAATAAAATAGTGAACATACAAGACAACTTGTCTTTTAGTAGTAAGTAAACAGACAAAGACTCCCAATTAGTCTGCTGACATATGCAGTAACATATTGTGTCATTTTCCATTCTTCTATTTTGTCAAAATTATTAAGGACAAGTGGTAGAAAATGAATTATTAATCTACTTGTTCATTTACTGTTAATATCTGCTTACTTTTTCTTTTAACATGTTCTATCTACACTTCTGTTAAATTGTAATAATCACTTATTCTTCTGTTGTTTGGATACTTTACATTAGTTTTGGATGATACCACAAATTTAGGTATCAATCTGATACAAAATAGTTACAGGATCATACATTGGTCATATTCAAAGTCCTCGTGTCCAGGGACATATTTCCTAAATGTATAAACATAATATAAATTTAAAAAAAACGAAAGATGTTGTGATGCCAAAAAATATCGACCATTCAAATAAAACGTTTTTTTAAAACATTTTGGCAATATCATTCTTTGTGTGTCAAAATATTGTTTTTTCAAGTAATTTAAGTCATCCAAGTAATGTAAAGTACTGTGATAATCGACATTTTAAAGTGATTTTATTCGATTCGATTTTAATCCGATTTTAAAAACTGTAATTGATTGACAGCACTATCAAAGCCACAGGAGAAGATGTTTTCCATGAACAAAATAAAAAGATGGTTTTGACCATAACAGATTATATCTTTGAATCTCAGTAAAACTAAAATAATGCTGTTCAGTAACCGTAGAAGAGAAAGTCAAACACATACAAATAGACGGAGTAGACGTTGAAAAAGTACCGTATTTTCTGGACCATACGGATCACCGGATTATAAGGAGCACTGTCGATTAATTTTTAATCTTTTTTCATATATAAGGCGCATCAAGCGGTGCGGCTTCATAGCTTACCAAAGTCGTACTAAAACATTTTGATAGATTTTTGAGCGCTGTGTGTAATGTTCTATATTTTCAATGGAACATATAAAATGTTGGTGTTGTTTACTCTAGTCATATTGCCATCATAGTGCAGTCTACACGTTTCTCTTATGTTTGACTGCCATATACCGGATACACTTATCATTACACCATGTACCAAATAAAATTGCTCCGAGGTCGGTAAGCAAAACCAGAATTATTCCGTACATTAGGCGTTAAGGCTTACTGTTGAGTTTTGAGGGGAAAAAAATAATTAAAAATGCGCCTTAGAGTCCGGAAAATACAGTAAATGAAATCAAATTTCTTGGTGTAATAATAAATGATCAAATGAACTGGAAATCTCATATGAAAAAAATATACAACACCCGGTGGCAACAATTCTATAATGAACAAAGCAAAATATGTTAAAATCACTCCATATTCTCTACTGCTCGCTAGTGTTACCATATCTGAGTTATTGTGCAGAAATATGGGGAAATAATTACAAAAGTGCGCTTCATTCACTAACAATGTTACAAAAAAGATCAATTAGAATAATACAAAATGTTGGATATATAGAACATAAAGACACTATTTATTGAATCAAATTAAACAATTTAATGACAGCTAAAAGTATGTACAAAGCAAACTATAACCTGCTATTTAAGAATGTAAAAGAGTTATTCTCAACAAAAGAAGAGAAATATAACCTTAAAACATTTGTATGCATGAACAACACTTAAAAGCTTTAGTATATCAGTATGTGGAATTAAATTATGGAACAGATTAAGCAAGGAAATCAAACTATGTACTAATATGATGCAATTTAAGAGGCTGTTCAAACACAAAGTGTTAAGAATGTATAATGAAAAAGATCAATGATGTTTAGTGAAAATAAAATGATTAATCTCTTTATGTGAATCAAAACTGACTTAACTATTTATGAGGAGAACGGTCGTATTAAGAAATTGACATAACTGTGCTATAAAATTAAAACGGGAAGTGAACATTTATGTGTAAGAAACTGCTATAAAGTGGAAAGGGGGTAGGATTAAAAAAGCTTTGCTTCTTCCTACTCCTTTTCAAGCATGTTGTAAAGATAAATGGAAAACATGTTGAAACTGCATTCAGGTTGGAAATAAACATCAACCGATGCAATATGTCACCGTTTTTCCCGTGGCAATTGTTGTCCTTTCCTGTGTGTGCAACTTTGTCATTGAAAATAGCACAATAAAGCTGCACTTCGTTTGTGCAACTTTTGGTGACGGAAACATTTTCATTTGTGCTGTTAAGGTTTTTAAGGAACATTTCCTCACCAGTAAAGTCATCCAGCAAGTCAATCGTGTCCAAATCTCACCGAACGTGTCTTAAATGGTTGTGCTATTTTTATGCTGTCCAAAAAACAAAAACACTTGTGCTATTATGGTTTGGAATGTTATTGACGTTTTAATAGTATTCACACATGTCGTGATTTGCGGCTTAGTACTGAAATAGCAATACCACAGAAGGTTTTTTTTTTTTTTTTGTTTGGGGCAAGTTTGGTTAGATTTTGGACTTGGCGGTGGGATTATTGGTGACATCACTTTTTAGAATTACTTTAAAATCCTTAACAGCACAAACAATTTTCGTACGACATTGATTGATTGAAACTTTTATTAGTAGATTGCACAGTACACTACATATTCCGTACAATTGACCACTAAATGGTAACACCCGAATAAGTTTTTCAACTTGTTTAAGTCGGGGTCCACGTTAATCAATTCATGGTAATATAACTAACAAACAGTAGTATTGTAATATTTACAAAACATTTGTGAGGTCAGAGGTCACCTAGTTTTGATTCACCATATCTCTGTTCTAGTTCATCCTCAAAAGAGCCTTCTTCCACATCAAACTCATCCAAGCATGCCTTTTATGGACCTGACAGAAACAGAAAAGGGTATTTTGCCCCCCCCAAAAAACGTGACAGGATAAAAATGTTGATATGTGACAGGGGTGCCCAAGGTAGGGTGAGGGGGCCAAATTTGGCCCGCCAAAGAGTGGGCTTCCACATATAATATTCATATAGACCTTGTAAACTCACTAAACATGCCCTGATCCGATATTGATATCACATATCGTTCCAATATCAGCATAAAAAAAACAAGTATCAGATTATATTGGCTTGCATCTAAACTTCCAATATTAGTTTTACAACAAGCATTGTGTTTGCATACTAGACCGCCAGTTAACAGCTAAATGTCCTCAAATACGCACACAATCACTTGTATTTTAGTCGAGTCATTTACAAAAAGTAAACATGCTAGGCTATAAGCTACTAGGAGCTAGCAGCTACACAACAGCTAAGTACGTAGTAGCACACAAGCTAGACATACGTAATAATCATTAAAAAATGGTCAATATAAACAAGTAACAAATCATAATAGTCGCATATACTTACACATACAAAGTCTCAAAGGCAGAGGTTTATGAGATAGTATCCAGTATCAAATGTGTCCGCATCATTCAACATACTGCGTCATGAGTTTAACGTAATACATTTTTGTGATCACTGGGTGTCGCCAAAAACAGTTATCACTCCACTTCAACTTAAAGACAGTGTCGGTCCATTCCAGACAGTTAATAATAAATAGGTTAGTTTTTTCCATACATACTTTTGTTTTCTGATTGACAAATTTCTCTTGATCAAACCTTTGTCTAACATTCCACACTACTAAGTAAAATATGTATTTCTGATTCCTGCTCATATTGGATCGGATCAATATATGTATCGTATTGGAAGTGACACACACTTAACACTCACACAACCATTGATGGCATGTTCCCAAGGCTAACTAGTTGCCATCCATCATTTTAATTGGTACTAAATATAGCAACTTTTTGGCTGTGTGTGTTGCACAAAAGTTGCTGTGTTTGGCCCGCGGCCCATTGGTACATTTTCACTTTGGCCCTTGGAGGCAAAAAGTTTGCACAGATTTGATAATTATATCATGAATCTATAATATGTATTTTTGACATTATTCAAAATATTGGCACAATTATTGAAGTAAAATAAGTTGTGTAGTACTTGGAGGCCAATTATGTTATACCAGTACGAGAATCACTTATGTGTGAGGGTGTACCTAATGATGTGGCCAGTCTGTATTTATTTATTTTTTTTAAACACATATTAATCAGTAAAGATGTCCGATAATATCGGACTGCCGATATCGGCCGATAAATGCTTTAAAATGTAATAACGGAAATTATCGGTATCTGTTTAAAAAAGTAAAAAGTATGACTTTTTAAAACGCCGCTGTACGGAGTGGTACACGTAGGGAGAAGTACAGAGCAGTTGCATCTCCCAGTCATACTTGCCAACCCTCCCGATTTTCCCATGAGACTCCCGAATTTCTGTGCCCCTCCCGGCAATCTCCCGGGGCAACCATTCTCCCGAATTTCTGCCGATTTATTGGGGGGCGTGCCTTAAAGGCACTGCCTTTGCGTGCCGGCCCAGTCACATAATATCTACGGCTTTTCACACACACAAGTGAATCCCATGCATACTTGGTCAACAGCCATACAGGTCACACTGAGGGTAGCCGTGTAAACAACTCTAACACTGTTACAAATATGCGCCACACTGTGAACCCACACCAAACAAGAATGACAAACACATTTCGGGACAACATCCGCACCGTAACACAACAGAACAAATACCCAGAACCCCTTGCAGCACTAACTCTTCCGGTACGCTACAATATACACCCCCCCCCAACCCCGCCCCCCTCAACCTCCTCATGCTCTCTCAGGGAGAGCACGTCCCAAATTCCAAGCTGCTGTTTTGAGGCATGTTAAAAAAAAATAATGCACTTTGTGACTTCAATAATAAATATGGCAGTGCCATGTTGGCATTTTTTTCCATAACTTGAGGTGGATTTATTTTGGAAAACCTTGTTACATTAGATTAGATTGTACTTTATTGATTCCTTCATTGTTTAATGCATCCAGCGGGGCATCACAACAAAATTAGGCATAATAATGTGTTAATTCCACGACTGTATATATCGGTATCGATTGATATCGGTAATTAAGAGTTGGACAATATCGGGATATCGGCAGAAAAGCCATTATCGGACATCTCTATTACCGTAATTTCCGGACTATAAGCCGCACCTGACTATAAGCCGCACCAGCCAAATTTAGGGGAAATACAGATTGCTCCATATATAAGCCGCACCTGACTATAAGCCGCAGGGTTTTGATGTGTAATTACCGTAGTATATAGGGGTTCCTGCTACCACGGAGGGGATTGTTGGGACAGAGATGACTGTTTGGGAACGCAAAGCGTCCCATTTATTAACAATAAATCTTTCAATAATTCAATCAAACTTTCACATCTTTGACATGGCGAACAGCGTTCATGCAGAGTACAAATAATACAACGGTGCAAAGTAATACAAAGTGCTCGCCTGTACGTTATCAAAATAACCAGCCTACCGGTATATGAAAAGTCAGTCTTTAATCATTGTGTCATCGTCTTCCTCCTGTGTACTAAAACCACCGAAATCCTCTTCGTCTGTGAAGAACAGGCCGTATATAAGCCGCACCGTTGTATAAGCCGCAGGGACCAGAACGAGGGGGAAAAGTAGCGGCTTATAGTCCGAAAATTACGGTAATCAGTAAAATATGAATAAAAAAAACAGTTGCTTGAACTATATAGACTCTGTATATACGCCAAATCCTCACAGTGGGCAATAATATTAAAAATACCTGTTGAATAAAACATCTGCCTTGTTTTTAATTCATATTTAGGCCTACTACGCTACTGTATTTGGTTGTTGGTTGTTATGGTGGTACTGTGAGTGTTTTCCGAGGTGGTACTTGGTGGAAAAGGTCTGAAAACCACTGATACAGAAGTATATGGAGGATGCCCCTGGGATCGTAACACACGACGGCAGTTCATTCAAGGGTTGGTTCTTCTTACCAAGACATCCACCTTCCGTCTTTTTCCATCTCCACCGGCTACACTCGGTCCTGTTCCTCCTCCTCCTCCTCCCTCGCTCCTGTCAGGCGTCTGCGCTGATTTCTTTCTGCTTGAGCCGCTTGTGTACTTGCCATGTTCCTGTGTCTGTACATCAGTGAGCATCTGCTCTTTCAAACACACGGTCCCCATGGCCTCAAATGTCAGAGCCGGCAGCTGCCAGACACGCCGCGGCCGGGCTCCTTGTTTTTCTTTTTGTGTCTTTAGTTTTTTTGTTGTTGGCGCCTCCTACTTCTTCTCGTTGTTCGCTGTGATTGAAAGCCAGTAAGTAAGCCAAGAGGCGAAGGTGATTCTTTTTGGAGATTCGAAGCTGGTCTCTTGGGGTTGTGGTTGTTGTGCATTAGGTAGGACATCTCGTAGCCTCTAGAAGACCACCAATATCAGGGGACTATTTGCTTCCATGCACGTCCTGTATGTCCCATGCACATACTTCCACTTGCTGGACGCGGTCATCCAGGCAGAAGAGATGCAGGCTGACGAGACAGCCGAGCAGGTACCACCCTCAGGAGGCGCCTGAGGGGCCGGCGTGGCCAAAGCAGGGCCCCCCAGCTCCTCCTCTGGCACGCTCCCCCTCCTCGCCTCTCAGACGCCGCTATTGATTTGTCTGTCACGTAGGAAGCGCAAGTTATAAGTGCTGCTGCAGGACACTCAGGCACCATCAGGGGGCACTGTGACACTCATTCCTGCCTTGTTGAGGAGCGACTTGACCCGAGGCTGTGAGGTGGATTGTGGCCGTGCAAGCTTGCACTCGAGGTGTCAATCAGCCTTCCGCTTGCAGGACTTGATCCCGGAGAAGTGTGGCAGCATACAATTCCTCGAAATAGTCCTGTAGACCTCGTAAAACTTTTGCATAAGCAAAATCAAGTATTACCTGGCACTATTTGTAGTTCGGTGCCAAAGGCTCTAGGAGTCAAATCAAACAAAAACGCCCAACAGGAATGAAGGCTGACATGCACAGCAGAGAAGGGATTCACACGGCCCCATTCCTGGGTGGAGCTTCCGTAAGAGAAAAGTGGGGGGTTAATCGCTTTTGCAATGCAGTCTGCTGAAAACGATGGAAAGCGCCACTCTACATAGCAACTGACGCTGTGGTCAAAGTTGGAATTGCCACGAAACACATTTTAAGACGGTCGTGTATAGAGAGAGTATGGACAACTCGGTTTCAGAGTTGGTCCCCAAACTTTGCCAATCAGAGAGGGTATGGCCAGACAATCTCCTAAATCAGGGTTCCTCAACCTTTTTTCCACCAGGGACCATACTTGCCAACCCTCCCGATTTTCCCGGGAGACTCCCGAATTTCAGTGCCCCTCCCGAAAATCACCCGGGGCAACCATTCTCCGGAATTCCACCCGGACAACAATATTGGGACCGTGCCTTAAAGGCACTGCCTTCAGTGTCCTCTACAACCTGTCGTCACGTCCGCTTTCCCTCCATACAATCAGCGTGCCGGCCCAGTCACATAATATATGCGGCTTTTACACACACAGAAGTGAATGCAAGACATACTTGATCAACAGCCATACAGGTCACACTGAGGGTCGCCGTATAAACAACTGTAACACTGTTACAAATATGCGCCACACTGTGAACCCACACCAAACAAGAATGACAAACACACAGAACCCCTTATAGAAATAACTCTTCCAGGATGCTACAATATATACCCCTGCGTTTTTGCAATGCAGTCTGCTGGAAACGATGGAAAGCGCCACTCTACATAGCAAGTTGGAATTGCCACGAAACACACTTTAAGACGGTCGTGTATAGAGAGAGTATGGACAACTCGGTTTCAGAGTTGGTCCCCAAACAGGGCCAATCAGAGAGGGTATGGCCAGACAATCTCCTAAATCAGGGTTCCTCAACCTTTTTTCCACCAGGGACCATACTTGCCAACACTCCCGATTTTCCTGCGAGACTCCCGAATTTCAGTGCCCCTCCCGAAAATCTCCCGGGGCAACCATTCTCCGGAATTCCACCCGGACAACAATATCGGGGCCGTGCCTTAAAGGCACTGCCTTCAGTGTCCTCTACAACCTGTCGTCACGTCCGCTTTCCCTCCTTACAATCAGCGTGCCGGCCCAGTCACATAATATATGCGGCTTTTACACACGCAGAAGTGAATGCAAGGCATACTTGATCAACAGCCATACAGGTCACACTGAGGGTGGCCGTATAAACAACTGTAACACTGTTACAAATATGCGCCACACTGTGAACCCACACCAAACAAGAATGACAAACACACAGAACCCCTTGTAGCAATAACTCTTCCAGGATGCTACAATATATACCCCTGCGTTTTTGCAATGCAGTCTGCTGGAAACGATGGAAAGCGCCACTCTACATAGCAGGTTGGAATAGCCACGAAACACACTTTAAGACGGTCGTGTATAGAGAGAGCATGGACAACTCGGTTTCAGAGTTGGTCCCCAAACAGGGCCAATCAGAGAGGGTATGGCCAGACAATCTCCTAAATCAGGGTTCCTCAACCTTTTCTCCACCAGGGACCATACTTGCCAACCCTCCCGATTTTCCCGGGAGACTCCCGAATTTCAGTGCCCCTCCCGAAAATCTCCCGGGGCAACCATTCTCCGGAATTCCACCCGGACAACAATATCGGGGCCGTGCCTTAAAGGCACTGCCTTCAGTGTCCTCTACAACCTGTCGTCACGTCCGCTTTCCCTCCTTACAATCAGCGTGCCGGCCCAGTCACATAATATATGCGGCTTTTACACACGCAGAAGTGAATGCAAGGCATACTTGATCAACAGCCATACAGGTCACACTGAGGGTGACCGTATAAACAACTGTAACACTGTTACAAATATGCGCCACACTGTGAACCCACACCAAACAAGAATGACAAACACACAGAACCCCTTATAGCAATAACTCTTCCAGGATGCTACAATATATACCCCTGCGTTTTTGCAATGCAGTCTGCTGGAAACGATGGAAAGCGCCACTCTACATAGCAAGTTGGAATAGCCACGAAACACACTTTAAGACGGTCGTGTATAGAGAGAGTATGGACAACTCGGTTTCAGAGTTGGTCCCCAAACAGGGCCAATCAGAGAGGGTATGGCCAGACAATCTCCTAAATCAGGGTTCCCCAACCTTTTTTCCAGTAGGGACCGGTTTAAGGTATGCGTTTTTTTCACGGACCGGCTTTTTACGTGTGGCATATAAAAACAGCAAAAAAATGAACATAAAAAATTTGCCCTTGGCTACAATCTGGCACATTAACATTTTATATGTCCATTAATGTGCTTTGTCCCGTGTACTATAACAAAGGAGTTGTAATATACATCTATTAACAAGCTTATTGGTGTGTTTAGTGGGGGAGGCCAAAGTTAATTAGAAGAAAATGCGGTAGTTTATAAATTAATTAATGTTTCTGTTCGGCCCGGTAGCAAAGGCGTCACGGCCCCGGACCGGTGGTTGGGGACCACTGTCATAAATGATTGGTGAAAAGCCCCTCACGTGAGGATAGGGCGCCATGTTTGGGACCAACTCTGAAACCGAGTGGTTACTCTCTCTATAGACGGCTATAAGATAGTTAATATTGCCATGTGGCGGATAAAGTGGATAGTGCACCCGACCAATTCGTCACGTTTCATGTGTCAGGTAAACCGCGACGAATGGGGCCGTGTAAATCCCCTTCACACTGTAACGAAGGAGTAAGGAACGTCGTGTACGAGTGCAGGGAATAATTAGTCGGCTCTTTATGACCAAACAATGCTGGATTCCTGGCTGGAGCTTGCGGAAGAGAAAAGTGAGGGGGTTAATCGTTTTGGAATGCTGTCTGCTGAAAACGATGGAAAGCGCCACTCTACATAGCAACTGACGCTGTGGTCGAAGTTGGAATTGCCACAAAACACATTTTAAGATAGTCGTGTTTAGAGAGAGTATGGACATGGCCAATCAGAGAGAGTATGGCCAGACAATCCCCTAAATCAGGGGTGTCCAAACTTTTTCCATTTTGATATTTTTCATTTTCAAACCATAACAAAATACATAGATTTTTTTTTAACCTTTCCGGCTCCCGGGGACCATAAAGGGTCTCAGTTATTAAAATGTAAAAAATAAGTCAAATTATTATGTTTTAAATTTATTTAACGCTCACAGTCTCTATATTAACTTCAGGTTGATATAAAGTAATAAAAAAAAGGTCTTGTGTCTTTTCTGTCAAAGACAACCTTGTTTTTTAAAGTAAAACTGAAATATGCTGTATTTAGTAATTAGAGCCCTAAAAGATCAAAAATGCAGGACACCATTGATTTTAATTATTTAATATTTTTGAGTAAACACAGTGAAGTTAAATCAAATTCCACTAAATATATTTGGGAACCAAAACGTCCCCCACTCATAAAGTGATACATTTGTATTAGTTTTTGTTTTACTTTCAACACTTAAGTTACAAGATCAACGTCAGATATATCTGTCGGTTTTACATTTGAACTATTATTTTGTTTGTTTTATGCTCTTTTGTCAAAGAATACATTGATGTATTTATATGGCAACCACACAATGTATGCAATATTTTCCACATAAAACATTTTAAAGTGAAATATTTTAAGTAATTGGAGCCTTCAATAGGTCAATAATTCAATATAACATAGATTTTTTTTTTTTAGCAATGGCAAAAAAAATAAAGAGACACAAGAAAAAAACAGCCTGCATGACAGCTTTGTGTCAACATTGCAACTTTTTCTAGTTAGATTTCACCTCATTCCACTTTTTTAATCCATCCATCCATTTCCTACCGCTTGTCCCTTTTGGGGTCGCGGGGCGTGCTGGATCCTATCTCAGCTGCATTTGGGCGGAAGGCGGGGTACACACAAGTCGACACCTCATCACAGGGCCACTTTTTTTAATGTTTATTTTTTATTTTTGCAATATCATTTCCAGAATGTGTGGCGGGCCAGTAAACAATTAGCTGCGGGCCGCACTTTGGACATCCTTGCCCTAAATGATTGGTCAAAAGCCCCTCACGTGAAGATAGGGCGCCATGTTTGGGACCAACTCTGAGACCAAATTGTCATTACTCTATGAGATAGTTAATATCGCCATGTGGCGGATAGTACAATTTGTGTCAGGTAAACCGTGACGAATGGGGCCGCATAAATCTCCTTCACACTGTAACGACGGAGTAAAGAACGCGGTGTACGAGTTCAGGGAATAATTAGTCAGCTCTTTCTGACCAAACAATGCCGGGTTAGGAATCCACCTAATTAGCAATAATGGGCAGGTGTGTCTAATAAATGCCAGTCACGAAACAGGTGAGGACAAAGGCACTCAGGCGGGGGAACAGACTCTTTCGTGTCCATTTAAGTCAAGGTGTCGATTTGCACACCCGCCGAACCACTTGGGCAAGGCGACGCCATGCCGGTGCCATACCGCATCTCTGCGTTACTTGTACGCCGAGTTTCTCTATTTGCCAGAGAGCTCAAAACAGCGAATCAGTCTAGCAAAAATCTGCACAAAAACACATTAAATCATCGAGCCCAGTGAAAAAAACATTACAATAGTCAAAGTCAGGGGTGTCCAAATGTTTTGACTATATATATAATACAATGGATACAGTATATAAATAATTATTATAATTAAATATTAAGAGTATGTGAAAGTTCAACTCCTACCTTGTTTACTTCCATGACCACCTCCTTTAAGCCGTGTAATCAATCAGAACTATCAAGCAGCTAAGTCATACATGGATAAGTGTGGAAAGAGTTTTTTGCATTTTTCCCATCATGCATTGCAATGGATTTAAATGGCTGTAATTTAGAATGTTTTCATAGTGATGGGACGGTTTTTCATAATATCCACAAAATGTATGTGTGACTATGTGTGTTGACTTTTTGTGCTGGATTATTTTATTTGTTTTGCGCCATGACTATGGAAGGTTGTTTGGATTAATTCATATAAGTAATTGCTGTGCAAGATAACCCAGGAAAGGGTACTTCATAATCACTGATTTAAATTACTCACGCAATCCACGAAATGATGTCAGTCGAAAACTCTCACATTACCAGATATATGAATTTAACATGATTGCTTAATGAAATCTCGTTTTGCAGGCCAAATTGAAAAGGTCAGCGGGCCTCATTTGGCCGATAAAGGAAACAAAGGCATGAATTAGTCTTTCTCACCCCGGATTTCAACTGGATGCGTAACGGCAGCGGAACAGTGCCACCCCGGCGGTGGACTCTTTCATTATTTATTCAAGTCAATGTGTCAGTTTCCATCTGCACTTACATGGCGGTGCCATTCTGCTTCCCTGAGTTAAATATATCCAGAGCTTCTATATTTGTCAAGAGAGCTCAAATATATGCTTGTGTTGGACAGGAAGTCATGCACAAACACAAAATAAGTTATCCGGTTTACTTTCAAAATAAAATACTCTGTGTTAAAGTGAATCGTACTTTATACTTTGAAACATCCTAATTGGCGGTAACAGACCTGAAGTAAAATGTTTTTAGTAGGGCTGTCAAACAATTAAAATATGTAATCGCGATTAATCACATTTTGTTCATAGTTAACTCAAAATAACAGATTAATCACAGATTTTGAATTATTAAAAAGGGGTACCCTAGACAAATAATTTACAAGTTTTAACACCATGGCTGGACAATTTCCTTTAATGAAATATGTTTGAAACATTATCATTTTCAAACAGTTCATCACAAAAAAGGACAAAACTACGTTTTTGATGACAATAACGAAAAAATTGCCTGCTGTGCTTTGGTGTCTGGCCAGATTTTGTATTTTGTAGATAGACAGCATTTGTATGCCTGCTGTAGGAGCACTTGCATTCAGAGGAGGAATCACACTTCCATGTTTAGATAACAGTTCCACGCATTAATAACACAAAATGTGGATCGTTCTGATCATGCTTTGATTGTCAGAGATGTTTTGTAACCTAATCTGTGATATTTCTACCTGAATAAATGCTTCTGGTACTCTGTACATTACATATTTTACAAGTTAATGGTATTCATACTGTATATCTGCATGATAATGTCTTAACCTTCTCTATTTATTTATAAAATGTCATATTCAGCCTGTAAAAACATTCTGTAATTGAGGACTCAACCGGAATATGTTATAAAATAATTCACACAATATTTCAGCCAGCCAGAAAATCCCCAATCCCCCCATTTTTTGGCTGCCCTCAATCTCCTCTTGGATGAAAACATGTTAAAAACGATGTTTGTGCATGTGCGTGGAAGCCTTCAAAAGAACACGGACACAGTTAGTAAGATGCGACGATAGCGCTGCTATGCTGCTCGGCTAGTTGGGTAACATAACACCCCTCTTATCTGCCCGGAGATAATCGGCACCTGGGTTGACACCCATTAAGAGAGGAGGTTTGAAGATGTGAAGGGTGGATGTTGTAACCCGTCTTGTATTTTTAATTAAAACAACCGCCCAACAGTTGTCAGGAGCAGATATACAGGTGTGCAGCTGAAACAATGACGAACCCAAGAAGGGAAATTTCAGGAGGGTGTGTGTGTGTGTGTGTGTACATATCTTTTTACAACCTCCCACACATTAGTTGGAGTGTGTGTCCTTTGAAGACGTAGCGCATCGGCCCAACACAGCACGTCACCTTGTCTGATTTTCCAGTCCCGGTGAATAGGTCTTTGTTTATGACGTTTGACTTTTCACGGAAACTATCATGAATGGATAATAACCACCAGATAATTATGCTGATTACCTTCAAAGATGCTATTATCATCATTGCTATTATTACTTCAGCGTTGGGAAAGTACCTTTTTAAAAAAAAAAGTCAAAATGTCACCCTTACAAATGAACCAGTTCGTAAAAAAAACATAACAGAAGGAATACTTAAAATTGTATTTAAGTAAATATAAAAACAAAATATGTATACCAAGATCTATTCCGACTACTTCACAACATGCTAGAATTAATGTGACAAAAAAACCAGGATAATACAAAAATGTGCTTATCATTATTTACCCCCATTGAATTTTGGACAAATGTCCTCATCTCATCTCATCTGGTTTCCTTACTCTCCCGAGTCTCATTTTCAAGTATGCATTCATTAGTTTGTCCTTGGTTTGTTGCCGTAGGCAGGAAGTAGTCTTTGCCATTATGTTGAATGTGCCAGTCTTGTCTGGTTGAGTCTTAAAAAGTGTTAATACTGTAAGTCGTTAGTACATCTGGTTTCCTTACTCTCCCGAGTCTCATTTGCAAGTATGCATTCATTAGAGTTTGTCCTTGGTTTGTTGCCGTAGGCAGGAAGTAGTCTTTGCCATTACATTGAATGTGCCAGTTTTGTCTGGTTGAGTCTTAAAAAGTGTTAATACTGTAAGTCCAGTTAGTACATCTGGTTTCCTTACTCTCCCGAGTCTCATTTTCAAGTATGCATTCATGAGAGTTTGTCCTTGGTTAGGTTGCCTTCGGCAGGAAGTAGTCTTTGCCATTACCATGAATGTGCCAGTCTTGCCTGGTTGAGTCTTAAAAAGTGTTAATACTGTAAGTCGTTAGTACATCTGGTTTCCTTACTCTCCCGAGTCTCATTTGCAAGTATGCATTCATTAGAGTTTGTCCTTGGTTTGTTGCCGTAGGCAGGAAGTAGTCTTTGCCATTACATTGAATGTGCCAGTTTTGTCTGGTTGAGTCTTAAAGTGTTAATACTGTAAGTCCAGTTAGTACATCTGGTTTCCTTACTCTCCCGAGTCTCATTTTCAAGTATGCATTCATGAGAGTTTGTCCTTGGTTTGTTGCCGTAGGCAGGAAGTAGTCTTTGCCATTACAGTGAATGTGCCAGTCTTGCCTGGTTGAGTCTTAAAAAGTGTTAATACTGTAAGTCCAGTTAGTACATCCGGTTTGCTTACTCTCCCGAGTCTCATTTGCAAGTATGCATTCATTAGAGTTTGTCCTTGGTTTGTTGCCGTAGGCAGGAAGCATACTTGCAAATGAGACTCGGGCGAGTAAGGAAACCGGATGTACTAACTGGACTTATAGTATTAACACTTTTTAAGACTCAACCAGACAAGACTGGCACATTCACCGTAATGGCAAAGACTGCATTCATTAGAGTTTGTCCTTGGTTTGTTGCCGTAGGCAGGAAGTAGTCTTTGCCATTACGGTGAATGTGCCAGTCTTGTCTGGTTGAGTCTTAAAAAGTGTTAATACTGTAAGTGTTGTACTTAATACACACCAGCTGTTTGGTTTCAACGTGCATCTTAGTTGTAGTTTTCCTTACAAAATTTGAAGGTGATGAAAACCGCCATGTAAAATCACTGATGCTAATCAGTAGCATGTACCGTATTTTCCGGACTATTAGCCGAACGTTGCGTAAATCGTAAATAAAAACAGAATACAATGATTTGCAAATCCTTTTCAACTTACGTCAGGGACGGCGTGGCGAAGTTGGTAGAGTGGCTGTGCCAGCAATCGGAGTGTTGCTGGTTACTGGGGTTCAATTCCCACCTTCTACCTTCCTAGTCACGTCCGTTGTGTCCTTGGGCAAGACACTTCACCCTTTGCCTCTGATGGCTGCTGGTTAGCGCCTTGCATGGCAGCTCCCGCCATCAGTGTGTGAATGTGTGTGTGAATGGGTAAATGTGGAAATACTGTCAAAGCTCTTTGAGTACCTTGAAGGTAGAAAAGCGCTATACAAGTATAACCCATTTATCATTTATTTACGTTCAATTGAATAGACTGCAAAGACAAAATATTCAATGTTCAAACTGAGAAACTTATTTTTTGGGGGGAAATAATCATAAACTTAGAATTTAATGGCAGCAACACATTGCAAAAAAATTGGCACAGGAGCATTTTTACCACTGTGTTACATGGCCTTTCCTTTTAACAACACTCAGTAAACGTTTGGGAACTGAGGAGACACATTTTTGAAGCTTTACAGGTGGAATTCTTTCCCATTCTTGCTTGATGTACAGCTTAAGTTGTTCAACAGTCCGGGGGTCTCCTTTGTCGTATTTTACGCTTCACAAAGCGGGACACATTTTCAATGAGAGACAGGTCTGGACTACAGGCAGGCCAGTCTAGTACTCGCACGCTTTTACTATGAAGCCACGTGTTGTAACACGTGGCTTGGCATTGTATTGCTGAAATAAGCAGGGGCGTCCATGGTAACGTTGCTTGGATGGTAACATTTGTTGCTCCAAAACCTGTATGTACCTTTCAGCATTAATGGTGCCTTAACAGCTGTGTAAGTTACCCATGTCTTGGGCACTAATACACCCCCATACCATCACAGATGCTGACTTCTCAAATTTGCGCTTATAACAATCCGGATGGTTCTTTTCCTCTTTGTTCCGGAGGACACGACGTCCACAGTTTCCAAAAACAATTTGTAATGTGGACTCGTCAGACCACAGAACACTTTTCCACTTTGTATCAGTCCATCTTAGATGAGCTTGGGCCCAGCGAAGCCGGCGGCGTTTCTGGGTGTTGTTGATAAATGGCTTTTG
>NC_084732.1:21687201-21724701 GCF_033978785.1 Entelurus aequoreus
TGTTGCCACGTTCGCTTTTTGTCGACATAAGAGGCAAACAATCTTTGTGTTAAAATTTCAAACATTTTTTCCGCCAATCCAAAGTCGCAATTTTCACACACCTGGCATGACTGTATGCATGCCAGAGCAACAGGTGGCGCTGTAACTCCAACCTTCACTCTTCAGTTAGGCAATCATTGAAATACATAGTCATTGATTTTATTTTAGATTATGGATCTTTTTATTAGTAGTTTCATTTATACTAAATTGTTTACATATTTTTTTAAACTGAACAAAATAAAAAATACTGTTGTACTTAAAAAAAACAAAAAAACCTATTTTAATTATGTTTGTTTTAAAAAACCTTTTTTTTTTTTGCAAATAATTATTAACTTAGAATTTAATGGCAGCAACCTATTGCACAAAAATCGCCTTTCCTTTTAACAACACTCCGTAGACGTTTGGGAACTGAGGAGACCGATTTTTGAAGCTTTTCAGGTGGAATTCTTTCCCATTCTTGCTTGATGTACAGCTTAAGTTGTTCAACAGTCCGGGGGTCTCCGCTGTGGTATTTTAGGCTTCATAATGTGCCACACATTTTCAATGGGAGACAGGTCTGGACTACAGGCAGGCCAGTCTAGTACCCGCACTCTTTTAGTATGAAGCCACGCTGTTGTAACACATGGCTTGGCATTGTCTTGCTGAAATAAGCAGGGGCGTCCATGATAACGTTGCTTGGATGGCAACATATGTTGCTCCAAAACCTGTATGTACCTTTCAGCATTAATGGTGCCTTCACATATGTGTAAGTTACCCACTAATACACCCCCATACCATCACAGATGCTGGCTTTTGAACTTTGCGCCTATAACAATCCGGAGGGTTCTTTTCATCTTGGTTCTGGACGACACCACGTCCACAGTTTCCAAAAATAATTTGAAATGTGGACTCATTAGACCACAGAACACTTTTCCACTTTGCATCAGTCCATCTTAGATGAGCTCGGCCCCAGCGAAGCCGGCGGCGTTTCTGGGTGTTGTTGATAACCGGCTTTCGCCTTGCATAGTAGAGTTTTAACTTGCACTTACAGATGTAGCGACGAACTGTAGTTTCTGAGAGTGGTTTTCTGAGGTGTTCCTGAGCCCATGTGGTGATATCCTTTACACACTGATGTCGCTTTTTGATGCAGTACCGCCTGAGGGATCGAAAGTCACGGGAATTCAATGTTGGTTTTCGGCCTTGCAGTGATTTCTCTGAACTTGTTGATGATATTACGGGACCGTAGAGGGTGCAATCCCTAAATTCCTTGCAATAGTTGGTTGAGAAATGTTCTTCTTAAACTGTTGGACAATTGGCTCACGTATTTGTTGACAAGGTGGTGACCCTCGCCCCATCCTTGTTTGTGAATGACTGAGCATTTCATGGAAGCTGCTTTTTTATACCCAATCATGGCACCCACCTGTTCCCAATTAGCCTGTTCACCTGTGGGATGTTCCAAATAAGTGTTTGATGACTTTCTCAGTCTTTTTTGCCACTTGTGCCAGCTTTTTTGAAACATGTTGCAGGCATTACATTCCCCAAAATAACGTTTTCCAGTTCGAACGTTAAGTATCTTGTCTTTGCAGTCTATTCAATTGAATATAGGTTGAAAAGGATTTGCAAATCATTGTATTCTGTTTTTATTTACGATTTACACAATGTGCCAACTTCACTTGTTTTGGGTTTTGTACATGTTTATTAAAATATATATTTTATTAATTCATATCAGGTTTTTCCCAGTGGCCTATAACCCATATTACATGCTGATGAACCGTCCTCGGTGTGCCAGCTCATAAACAAGGCTTCTTGTCACTATTAATAGCAGAAAAATAATGTTTTTTACTGGCATTTCCGCGATTGCCTCACACCGCAGTTTAGTTAATGGCAAACAAAGACTATTAAGACACCTGTAAGACCGCATACAGGTGTTCGGAAACAACATTCAGTGCACGTTTACACACACACACCCGCACACACCCCAACTCTTCTGAGCATGACATGTACATCATGTACACATAACACACAATTATAGCACATTCCCCTCCCTTGCAGAGCCTCAGGGCCCGAGCTGCCTGCGCCTCTAAACAAATTGTTGGCAGCATTTTTGAATGTCTGCACTCCTTAATTACACTAGTTACTTAGCAGTGAAACAAAGAGCTTGTTCATGCAGCAGGGTAGCGGCGCAGGTGAGTTACAAGTTCAAGGGCTCGCGAAAGCACGTGCTCGGGTTCATGCAGGTTTTTGCCGGCTCAACACCAGAAGGCCGTTGTTATGTCAAAAAACTAAACCGACGTTAGGGGCCCCTGCTTGTCTGTACTGTAAACAGGGATTTAATGGTTTTCATTAAGCAAATTAAAACACAAACCCCACCTCCGCCTTAATAGTTAGACTAGGATCACAATATTATAGCATTTAATTCTATTAATAGATTTTAATTACTTTTTTTTTTTTTTTTTACTGGATTAAGATACATTTTTATATATTAACTAAAATAAATAAATATATCATAATAATAAATAGTGACTAAAATATGTGTGGGTGTATATATACACCCACACATATATTTTATATGTGTGTGTATATATTTGTGTGTGTATATATTTTATACATATGTATATATATATATATATACAGTGCCCTCCAAAAGTATTGGAACAGTGAGGCCAATTCCTTTATTTTTGTTGTAGACTAAAAACATTTGGGTTTAGCATCAAAAGATGAATATGAGACAAGAGATCAACATTTCAGCTTTTATTTCCAGGTATTTGCATCTGGATCTGATACACAACTTAGAAGATAGCATTAATTGTAATGGAACACAACATTTTTAGGTGAGCAAAAGTATTGGAACATATAAACTTAAAATAGATTAAAGTGAATAAGACTTAATATTTAGTTGCAAATCCTTTGCTTTCAATAAGTGCATCAAGCCCGTGAGCCATTGACATCACCAAACTTTTGCATTCTTCTTTTGTGATGCTTTTCCAGGCTTTCACCGCAGCCTCTTTCAGTTGTTGTTTGTTTTGGGGGGTTACTCCCTTCAGTCTCCTCTTCAGCAGGTAAAATGCATGCTCTATTGGGTTTAAGTCTGGAGACTGACTTGGTCAGTCCAAAACCTTCCACTTCTTGCCACGATGAACTCCTTTGTTGTTTTGGCAGTGTGTTTTGGGTCGTTATCTTGCTGCATGACAAAGGATCTCCCAATCATTTTGGTTGCATCTTTCTTTAAATTAGCAGACAAAATGTTTCTGTAGACTTCTGAGTTAATTTTGCTGCTGCCATCATGTGTTACATCATCAATGAAGATGAAAGAGCCCGTCCCAGAAGAATGCATGCAAGCCCAAGCCATGACATTACCTCCGCCGTGTTTCACAGATGAGCTTGTATGTTTGGGATCATGGGCAGATCCTTTCTTTCTCCAAACTTTCGCCTTTCCATCACTTTGGAAGAAGTTAATCTTTGTCTCATCAGTTCATAAAACTTTTTCCCAGAATTTTTGAGGCTCATCTCTGTACCTTTTGGCAAATTCCAGCCTGGCCTTCCTATTCTTCTTGCTAATGAGTGGTTTGCATCTTCTGGTGTAGCCTCTGTACTTCTGTTCATGAAGTCTTCTGCGAACAGTAGATTGGGATAACTTCACTCCTGCCCTCCGGAGGTTGTTGCTGATGTCACGAACGGTTGTGTTAGGGTCTTTCTTTATAGCTCTCACAATGTTTCTGTCATCAACTGCTGATGTTTTCCTTGGTCTACCTGTTCCACGTCTGTTGCTTAGTACACCAGTGGTTTCTTTCTTCTTCAGGACATTCCAAATGGTTGTACTGGCTATGGCCAATGTTTGTGCAATGGCTCTGATTGATTGTCCATCTCCTCTCAGATTCACAATTGCTTCTTTTTCACCCATAGACAGCTCTCTGGTTTTCATGTTGGTTCTACCTCTAAATGCAGTCTGCACAGGCAAAACCTATCCTACCCAATCTGAAACTGCGCTCAGACATTCAGTGCTATTTATTGTTTGAATAATCAATGTAATTGGGAGACATCTGGGCAACAAAACACACCTGTCAGTCACATGTTCCAATACTTTTGCTCTGATGAAAAATGGGTAGTTTCAAACAAAATGTGCTATCTTCTAAGTTGTGTATCAGATCCAGATGTAAATACCTGGAAATAAGAGCTGAAATGTTGATCTCTTGTCCCATTGTCATCTTTTGATGTCAAACCCAAATGTTTTCAGTCTACAACAAAAATAAACAAATTGGACTCACTGTTCCAATACTTTTGGAGGGCACTGTATATATATATATATATATATATATATATATATATATATATATATATATATATATATATATATATACATACATATATATATATACATACATATGTATATGTATACATACATATGTATATGTATACATACATATGTATATGTATACATACATATGTATATGTATACATACATATGTATATGTATACATACATATGTATATGTATACATACATATGTATATGTATACATACATATGTATATGTATACATACATATGTATATGTATACATACATATGTATATATATATGTATATATACATATGTATATGTATATATATATATATATATATATATATATATATATATATATATATATATATATATATATATATATATATATATATATATATATATATATATATATATATATATATATATATATATATATATATATACATACATATGTATATGTATACATACATATGTATATGTATACATACATATGTATATGTATACATACATATGTATATGTATACATACATATGTATATGTATACATACATATGTATATGTATACATACATATGTATATGTATACATACATATGTATATGTATACATACATATGTATATGTATACATACATATGTATATGTATACATACATATGTATATATATATGTATATATACATATGTATATGTATATATATATATATATATATATGTGTGTGTGTGTACAGTCGTGGTCAAAAGTTTGCATACACTTGTAAAGAACATAATGTCATGGCTGTTTTGAGTTTCCAATCATTTCTACAACTCTTATTTTTTTGTGATAGAGTGATTGGAGCACATACTTGTTGGTCACAAAAAAACATTCATGAAGTTTGGTTCTTTTATGAATTTATTATGGGTCTACTGAAAATGTGAGCAAATCTGCTGGGTCAAAAATATACGTACAGCAATGTTAATATTTGGTTACATGTCCCTTGGCAAGTTTCACTGCAATAAGGCGCTTTTGGTAGCCATCCACAAGCTTCTTGTTGAATTTTTGACCACAAAATTGGTGCAGTTCAGCTAAATTTGTAGTTTTTTTGACATGGACTTGTTTCTTCAGCATTGTCCACACATTTAAGTCAGGACTTTGGGAAGGCCATTCTAAAACCTTCATTCTAGCCTGATTTAGCCATTACTTTACCACTTTTGACGTGTTTGGGGTCATTGGGACGGCGTGGCGAAGTTGGTAGAGTGGCTGTGCCAGCAATCGGAGTGTTGCTGGTTACTGGGGTTCAATTCCCACCTTCTACCTTCCTAGTCACGTCCGTTGTGTCCTTGGGCAAGACACTTCACCCTTTGCCTCTGATGGCTGCTGGTTAGCGCCTTGCATGGCAGCTCCTGCCATCAGTGTGTGAATGTGTGTGTGAATGGGTAAATGTGGAAATACTGTCAAAGCGCTTTGAGTACCTTGAAGGTAGAAAAGCGCTATACAAGTACAACCCATTTATCATTTATCATTATTGTCCTGTTGGAACACCCAACTGCGCCCAAGACCCAACCTCCGGGCTGATGACTTTAGGTTGTCCTGAAGAATTTGGAGGTAATCCTCCTTTTTCATTGTCCCATTTACTCTCTGTAAAGCACCAGTTCCATTGGCAGCAAAACAGTCCCAGAGCATAATAAGGTAGGCATGGTGTTCCTGGGATTAAAGGCCTCACCTTTTCTCCTCCAAACATATTGCTGGGTATTGTGGGCAAACAGCTCAATTTTTGTTTCACCTGACCACAGAACTTTCCTCCAGAAGGTCTTATCTGTGTCCATGTGATGTCATAAATAAATCATTATGTGTGAGCAAAAGGTACCCATCCTGTTATATTACAAGAAAAAAGAAAAAAAGTTCTAATATTTGGGCAAAACAATTGCTAATATTCTGAGAAAAATTAGGTTATGTCCGGATATTATTTAAAATATTTGTTTTTGGTTTTTTTTTCTTTTTCTTTCTTTTTTTCAAATACAACTGTTAATAATATGACAATAGCTGCATTTTAGGATAATTGTTACCCTAAAAAAAAATCCCTATTTAAAAAAATATATATATATAGAATTTGTGTGAGTGCTCTCTTAGTTGAATGAGTTAGTTTTAACAAAAAAAGGTACCTAACCTTATGTAGACTTTGATGGGTCGTGAGTTAATTTCCGTGTTCAGGTGTTATACTCATCACCGCCGTCTTTTTTGCTTTTACCTGCAGGCAAATTTCCACCGCTTCCCCACGATGAAGAGCCACTTTAGTGCCTCGGATAAATTACATATTTGTGGCAACACAATATCTTTCAAGTGCAACAGTTAAAAGCTTGGTTCATAACTTAACAGCACGTCCCCTGCAGCCATCCTGCCAATGGAAGGTTCAAAGGAAGACGATAATTAGCTGGCCCGGCTTCGACCGCGCTGCCATTGTTGCCCGCGTTCAGTGGACCCCATCACATGACCGAGGTCGAGCGTCTTCCGATGGCCGGACTGTATTGCTGTCTCATCCATCACTGGCATGGAAGATGGCCGCGAGGCATGGACGGGCGGGGGTAGAAGTTCACAATGATCGTTTTACAAGATTACTCACATGACAACAACATGTGTATATATATATATATATATTTATATATATACATACACATAAATATATATATATACGCATGTATATATACATATATATACACACATACATATATAAATATGTCGAGTATATATATTAAAGTAAATATTTTTCATGGGTTTTGGTATGACCGCAGGATGCAGAGATGAGGGGCAGCATGCAAGGAAAATAATAGTTTGAGGTAGATGGAAAACAAGGTCCATGAGTGGGTTGAAACACTAAAAAACAAAAAGGCAAACGGGAACCAAGGCTTCAGAAGCCACCTGATTAACAACCAGGGACAGGAGTGTCTCCTGATTGCCAATCTGGAAACAGGTGAGGGAAGCAGTGCTCAGGTAGAGGTAAAGTGGCTGAGAGTGGATACAAACTGGAAGTGGAATGAAAAATAAGAGCGCTGAACAGGAACTAAATACCGAACACAGGAAAAGATTAAACAAAAGTCCAAACTGTCATGAGCGGTCATGGCAATCATTACATACCTGTAATATGTTTTTATTTTTAAGACCTTTATATATTATTTATGTACTTTTATTTTGTCTCACCCACTAGCTTATAGCTTATTAGCTTATGTTGACTTAACTTTGTTTTTCCAAGCATGGGATAAACAATGGGAATATAAAATAATATCTAAACGGCTGACATTTATCCATGAAAATATGGATAAGACTTAGACTTAGACTTAGACTTCCTTTTTATTGTCATTCAAATTTGAACTTCACAGCACAGATAAGAACGAAATTTTGTTACATAAGCTCATGGTAGTGCAGCATAAAAAAACAAAACAATAATGTGAATATATAAATAAATAAATATATATAAATAATATATATATAAATAAATATATATATATACATATATATGTTTGCCGGAGAAGTGGCTTAAAGGAGTAAATGCTGTGCATTATTATTATTATTACATTACTTCAACAACTTCTGTACTTGTTTGTAGTGCAATCTATTGTATTATTTGTATTATTTATTGTCTAAAAGTGTGTTTTTCCTTTTAAAGCCATAGTACGTGTTAAAATGGTGCTGACAAAGCACCAATTGAATTCATTCGAATGGGAGACATTGATTTGATATACTAGTGTTTGGAGTTAAGAGCTCTGTCACAGAACCAAATAAGTTGGTAAGTTGAGGTGCTACAGAAAAAACTGCAAAACCTGCTGAAAAAATTTGGGGAGAAAAGTACATTTACTCTACTACAGCCTAATTCTGCAATCCTTAGTGTGCACTCTGACAAGGATGAGACAGTATGTCCAAAATGCAGCTTGCATTTTGAGTTTTGTTGGCATGCTGCATATTGTCAGAAAAAAGAGAAAATAAACTGTAAAAATTTAAGAAGAAAAAAAAGGAAAATTACATAATGTAATGAGAAAAAAATTAAAATAACTGATGAAGTAGTTTTTGTCTTTAAATATTTTATTTTTAATCTCTGTTTTTGGCTTTTTTTTTTTTTATTAAATAAAAAAACATCAAAATGACCCCGCGCATACTTCAACTTTTCTTGTCTGTTTGTTTTTTTCCCCACGCTCTCCCGGTTCCCTGAAGGCAGCAACTTGGCTAATGGTTTTCTTGCTGCCATCACACACGCACACACACACACACACACACACACACACACACACACACACACACACACACCTTGTCTTCCTGCACGCAGACCCTCAGGGGCCACGTGTCTCCCACCCCGTTTGTCCTTCTTCATCTTCCTTTTTTATTGCAAGCTGATTGCGTTGCGACAATTGCCCGTAAAATTTTGCCACATTCCACCTCGTCGGCCGGAGCGTTGGGTAATTTGTTAGGCCGTTAAGCGCCTAATGGACGTCACCTGTTGTTGTCAAGTAGCAGTGGGGAGTAGCGTCACCTCTTTGCACTTCCAGGCAGCAATAGTCTTTTATGGACTCCAATTATGTGGGAGGTCTTTACCTGGCCTGGTGTGTGCGTTCTTGCCTTGGCACGTGGATTTGTGTTGGCTCGAAGCGGCCTAGGCCACTTTAAACATGTCTGGCTGTGAAGGAGAGCTGCCAACATTTGTCACTGTGCACAAAACTGGTCCAAGACTCACAACGCCCCATGGAGTCTGATTGTGCTGTGTTATTTACCAGCAGGTCCTTAAATACAGCAGAACACTCCTGTCCTATTGAGGATCTTTGACTGGCATTTCTGCAGTCGGTCCTTAAAACAGTCGATCACTCCTGTCATATTGAGGATCTTTGACTGGCTTTTTGTAGTCTGTCCTTAAAAACAGTGGATCACTCCTGTCTTATAGAGGATCTTTGACTATCATTTCTGCAGTAGGTCCTTAAAACAGTCGATCACTCCTGTCATATTGAGGATCTTTGACTGGCTTTTTGTAGTAGGTCCTTAAAAACAGTGGATCACTCCTGTCTTATAGAGGATCTTTGACCCGCATTTTTGCATTAGGCACTTAAAAACAGTGCATCAAGCCTGTCTTATAGAGGACCTTTGACTATCATTTTTGCAGTAGGTCCTTAAAAACAGTGGATCACTCCTGTCTTATAGCGGATCTTTGACTATCATTTCTGCAGTAGGTCCTTAAAACAATATATCACTCCTGTCATATTGCTGATCTTTGATTGGCTTTTTGTAGTCTGTCCTTAAAAACAGCAGCACACGCCTGTCATATTGAGGATCTTTGACCGGCATTTTTGCAGTAGGCACTTAAAAACAGTGCATCAAGCCTGTCTTATAGAGGACCTTTGACTATCATTTTTGCAGTAGGTCCTTAAAAACAGTGGATCACTCCTGTCATATTGAGGATCTTTTGACTGGCTTTTTGGAGTCTGTTCTTAAAAACAGCAGGACACTCCTGTCATGTTGAGGATCTTTGACTGGCTTTTTGTAGTCTGTTCGTACATACAGCAGAGCACTCCTGTCATATTGAGGATCTTTGACTGGCTTTTTGTATTAGGTCCTTAAAAACAGTGGATCACTCCTGTCTTATAGAGGATCTTTGACTATCATTTCTGCAGTAGGTCTTTAAAATAGTCGATCACTCCTGTCATATTGTGACTCTTTGACCAGCTTTTTGGAGTCTGTCCTTAAACAGCTGCGCACTCCTGTCATATTGAGGATCTTTGACTGGCATTTTTGCAGTTGGCCCTTAAAAACAGTGGATCACGCCTGTCTTATAGAGGAACTTTGACTATCATTTTTGCAGTAAGTCCTTAAAAACAGTGGATCACTCCTGTCATATTGAGAACCTTTGACTGGCTTTTTGTAGTCTGTTCTTACATACAGCAGAGCACTCCTGTTATATTGAGGATCTTTGACTGGCTTTTTGTAGTCTGTCCTTAAAAACATCAGAGCACTCCTGTCATATTGAGAATCTTTGACCGGCGTTTTTGCAGTAGGCCCTTAAAACAATCGATCACTCCTGTCATATTGCGGATCTTTGACTGGCTTTTTGTAGTCTGTCCTTAAAAACAGCAGCGCACTCCTGTCATATTGAGGATCTTTGACTGGCATTTTTGCAGTTGGCCCTTAAAAACAGTGGATCACGCCTGTCTTATAGAGGAACTTTGACTATCATTTTTTCAGTAAGTCCTTAAAAACAGTAGATCACTCCTGTCATATTGAGAACCTTTGACTGGCTTTTTGTAGTCTGTTCTTACATACAGCAGAGCACTCCTTAAAAACATCAGAGCACTCCTGTCATATTGAGAATCTTTGACCGGCGTTTTTGCAGTAGGCCCTTAAAAACAGTGGATCACTCCTGTCATATTGAGAACCTTTGACTGGCTTTTTGTAGTCTGTTCTTACATACAGCAGAGCACTCCTGTTATATTGAGGATCTTTGACTGGCTTTTTGTAGTCTGTCCTTAAAAACATCAGAGCACTCCTGTCATATTGAGAATCTTTGACCGGCGTTTTTGCAGTAGGCCCTTAAAACAATCGATCACTCCTGTCATATTGCGGATCTTTGACTGGCTTTTTGTAGTCTGTCCTTAAAAACAGCAGCGCACTCCTGTCATATTGAGGATCTTTGACTGGCATTTTTGCAGTTGGCCCTTAAAAACAGTGGATCACGCCTGTCTTATAGAGGAACTTTGACTATCATTTTTTCAGTAAGTCCTTAAAAACAGTAGATCACTCCTGTCATATTGAGAACCTTTGACTGGCTTTTTGTAGTCTGTTCTTACATACAGCAGAGCACTCCTTAAAAACATCAGAGCACTCCTGTCATATTGAGAATCTTTGACCGGCGTTTTTGCAGTAGGCCCTTAAAAACAGTGGATCACTCCTGTCTTATAGAGGATCTTTGACTATCATTTTTGCAGTAGGTCCTTAAAAACAGTGGATCACTCCTGTCATATTGAGGATCTTTTGACTGGCTTTTTGGAGTCTGTCCTTAAAAACAGCGGGGCACTCCTGTCATATTGAGGACCTTTGACTGGCTTTTTGTAGTCTGTCCTTAAAAACATCAGAGCACTCCTGTCATATTGAGAATCTTTGACCGGCGTTTTTACTGTAAGCCCTTAAAAACAGTGGATCGCGCCTGTCTTATAGAGGACCTTTGACTATCATTTTTGCAGTAGGTCCTTAAAAACAGTGGATCACTCCTGTCATATTGAGGACCTTTGACTGGCTTTTTGTCGTCTGTTCTTACATACAGCAGAGCACTCCTGTCATATTGAGGATCTTTGACTGGCTTTTTGTAGTCTGTCCTTAAAAACAGCGGAGCACTCCTGCCGTATTGAGGATGTTTGACCGGCGTTTTTGCAGTCGGTCCTCAAAAACAGTAGATCACTCCTGTCTTATAGAGGATCTTTGACTATCATTTTTGCAGTAGGTCCTTAAAAACAGCACAGCACTCATGTCTTATTGAGCATCTTTGACTGGCGTTTTTGCAGTAGGCCCTTAAAGGCCTACTGAAATGAATTTTTTTTATTTAAACGGGGATAGCAGATCTATTTTATGTGTCATACTTGATCATTTTGCGATATTGCCATATTTTTGCTGAAAGGATTTAGTATAGAACAACGACGATAAAGATTGCAACTTTTGGTATCTGATTAAAAAAAGGCTTGCCCCTACCGGAAGTAGCGTGACGTAGTCAGTTGAACATATACGCAAAGTTCCCTATTGTTTACAATGATGGCCGCATGAAGTGAGAGAGATTCGGACCGAGAAAGCGACAATTTCCCCATTAATTTGAGCGAGGATGAAAGATGTGTGGATAAGTAAAGTGCAAGTGAAGGACTAGTGGGGATTTGGAGCTATTCAGATAGGGAAGATGCTGTGAGAGCCGGGGGTGACCTGATATTCAGCTGGGAATGACTACAACAGTAAATAAACACAAGACATATATATACTCTATTAGCCACAACACAACCAGGCTTATATTTAATATGCCACAAATTAATCCTGCATAAAAACACCTGCGTGTTTGTTATGCTAGCTCCTAGCTCCTCTGCTAGCTCCTAGCTCCATAGAACATGCCAATACAATTCAAACACAGTAGCACGTCTGCGTCTTTGTCATCCAAATCAAAGTAATCCTGGTAAGAGTCTGTGTTGTCCCAGTTCTCTACAGGCGTCTGTGTATTGAAGTCAAAAGTCCCTCTTGACTGCATCTTTCGGGAATGTAAACAAAGAAGCGCCGGCTGTGTACTGTTGTTGCTGACTACGTTCGAAAAATACGTCCATTTCGCACCGACAACTTTCTTCTTTGCTTGCTCAGCTTCCTTCTTCATAATGCAATGAACATGATTGAAACAGATTCACGAACACAGATGTCCAGAATACTGTGGAATTATGAAATGAAAACAGAGCTTTTTCGTATTGGCTTCAATGTGGAAGGCATACCCGTGTTCGCCGGTCTACGTCACGCGCATACGTCATCCTCAGAGGCGTTTCGAACCGGAAGTTTAGCGGCAAATTTAAAATGTCACTTTATAAGTTAACCCGGCCGTATTGGCATGTGTTATAATGTTAAGATTTCATCATTGATATATAAACTATCAGACTGCGTGGTCGGTAGTAGTGGGTTTCAGTAGGCCTTTAAAAACAGTGGATCACTCCTGTCATACAGAGGATCTTTAAACAGCGTTTTTGCAATCTGTCCTGCAAAAACAGCACCACACCCATGTCATAGAAAATATCTTTAACTGGAATGTTTGCTGTACGTCCTTAAAGTCAGTAAAGCTCTCTTGTCTTATACATGATCTTTTACTAATTGTATTTGTAGTTTGTCCTTAAAAAACAGCAGAGCTCTCCTGCCCTTTAGATGATCTTTGACTGGCATTTTTACAGTCCATCCTTAAACAACAGCGCTTTTCTGTCAGAGATGATCTTTGATTAGTGTTTTTGCATTAAGTCTCTAAGGCCAGCAGAGCCCCTTGTCATTTAGAGGATCTTTGATGAGCACCTTTGCAGTAGGTCCTTAAAACAGCTGAGTGTTCGTCATATAGAGGATCTTTGACTATTTGCTTTGATTCCAAATTACCCCCTAATGCTATAAAATGGGCACCACTTATTCTTAAGGTGCAACCTATTAGCAGCAGCTGAGCTTTTTGTGTGGTCACCAACATCCACACCGACTGCGCTTGTTTGTGTCATTTGCACACGCTCTGATGAAAGGCAAAAGCTGTGCGTCAGATGTTAGTTTTATTAGGCCGAGCTCGTTAAAGGAGTCAAAATGAAAGGAACATGTGTCATACATATGATGACAGCCCGCCCTCCCGCCCTCTCCTTTCTTTCTTTCTGGGCCACCTCAAACACTCGCAAACTTGTACACTCAGCATCTGTATGCACGCACCTTGCCGTTCATCCAAGGGAATCTACATTTTACCATGAGGAATGAATGGGTGAATTAATACATTAGTAAGGCTTGGTATTTATGGACGGTGAATAAATGAATGAATACATAAATTAATCTGGTAAAGGAGCTGGCAAGGTAGATAGTAAATGGATGAATGAATGATTGATGGCTGGACTAATAGATGGAAGACTGTATGCATTTAGGAGTTTGTTGGCTGACTGATGAATGGTTGAATCGTCAAGAGATGAGCAGGCCGGCTAGAATTATGGATGCATTGCTGGTATACCAGCAGATGAATAGGTGAATCATACGTGGGGGCGGGGCTTCACCAAGGACACTATATTTGAAGCCTTGTTGTCAACGTGTGTGTTGTGTTGTTGTTGCCCTCCACTTGACTTGCCTGACTTTTTACTGCACCGTTGAAAGATTTGTGTGTGTGTGTGTGTGTGTGTGTGTGTGTGTGTGTGTGTTCTTGTATTTCTACCCTTCTTGAGACATCAAGAAGGAAAAGTACCTTCCATATGAGGACCGGTGAACAAGTTAGGACATAAGTCATGGTCCCAATACTGAAAACAATTGCATCTAATAGAGAATGTCTCATTCGCACCCCTTGTGGTGAAAGCTACAAAGGGATTTTGCAAATTGACTGTGTGTCGCTTTTAAAAGTGCTCCCCCTCTGGTCAACATATGAAATAACAAGTGTGTGTAAAAATTTGAAGTGCCCCCCCTCTGGCCAACATATGTAAACAAGAGTGTGGAAGAAATTGAAATGCGCCCCCCTTGGCCAAAATTAATTTAAAAAAAATATGAATAAATATGTATATAGAGACATACTGTAATAATTTGAAGTAAATAATGAAGATTAAAAACCAATTACAAACAAAAAATAAAAATAAAAATATTACTTTTTAATGCAAAATGGTGACATTTGTCTGACTTATCACAATCTTGCCCATTTTTGTTGTTCTTGTAAAAACAGGGAAATTAGTCAAATTATGACTTTTGTCACAATTTTGCCAAGTAAAATTCCGATTATTATTATATTGCCCAAAATTTTAAATTTTCAAAATGCCAAAGTTTTCTTATAAAATTGTGACTTTTGTCGAGTAAAATTACAACTCTTTTCAAGAAAATTGCCCAAATGTTAAGCTTTTCTTGTAAAATTGCGACTGTTATTAAGTGCAATTCCAACTTTGTATCATAATATTGCACAAATGTAAATTTTTTCTTGTAAAATGTTTTCTTGTAAAATTTTGACTTGCGTTGAGTAAAATTACGACTTGTATTATAATACTAGAGGTAGGCATTTTGCGGAGGTCTCAAGAAGGTACCAAATACAAGAAATTGTGTGTGCGTGTGCGTCTGTGTGCGTCTGTGTGTGTGGGTGTGTGTGTGGGTGTGTGTGTAATTGCAGGGTAAAGACAGATGAACTTTGACAACATACAAAAGTAGCGCAAATTTTGCCCTCAGGGGACGTCTCGATTTACGAGAATCATGCCTGCTTTTTTCATGACTTGTCTGATTGCATTCTCAGCAGTTGCAGCGCAGGGCTTGCAAAGCCATAAAAAGTCACACCTGCACAGGTGAGCTGGCGAAGCAGCTTGTAGGTGCGTGGAAATGTGATGTGAAGTGCTTGAAAGTGTTGCAGAGTGACAATGATTGATGGTCTGCAGCTTACCTTCGTGCTGCATTTACTGGAATGCTACATTACACGCTATAAGGACCTTGCTAATGTTAATTGTGCATAATTGATTATCTGCCAGTTAGCATGATTATGTAAAAATGAACTGTTACACAACTTTATTAGGAGTGGAACGTCGTCCTCAGTGCGTAGGATCTTTAACTATTTTCAGTAGTTTCTTAAAAGCAGCAGAGCTCCCATGTCATTTTACTACTGTTTTGCTGAGGTTCCTAAAAACACCAGAATACTCCTGTCACATAGAAGATCTTGGACTAGCATTTTTTCTGTACCTGTAGGTTCTTAAAAAGAGGAGAGCTCTTGCCTCATATAAAGGATCTTTGACTAGTGTTTTTATGCACTCCTGTCATGTTGTAAAGGATCTTTGAATAGTGTTTTTTATGGACTCCTGTTAACACAAGGATCTTTGACTAGTATTTTTTATGGACTCCTGTCAACTAAAGAATCTTTGACTAGTGTTTTTTATGCACACCTGTCATGTAAAGGATCTTTGAATAGTGTTTTTTATGGACTCCTGTTAACTCAAGAATCTTTGACTAGTGTTTTTTATGGACTCCTGTCAACTAAAGGATCTTTGACTAGTGTTTTTTTATGCACACCTGTCATGTAAAAGATCTTTGAATAGTGTTTTTTATGGACTCCTGTCAACTAAAGGATCTTTGACTAGTGTTTTTTTATGCACACCTGTCATGTAAAAGATCTTTGAATAGTGTTTTTTATGGACTCCTGTCAACTAAAGGATCTTTGACTAGTGTAGTTTTTATGCACACCTGCCATGTAAAGGATCTTTGAATAGTGTTTTTTGCTGAGGATCTTTAAAAACAACAGAACACGTACAGAATATATTTTGACTAGTGTTTTTCTGTTATGAACTCTTGTCTTATAAACAATCTTTAACTAGTGATTTATGCACTTCTGTCAACTAAAGGATATTTCTGTCAACTAAAGGATCTTTGACCAGTGTTTTTTTATGCACACCTGCCATGTAAAGGATCTTTGAATAGTGTTTTTTGCTGGAGATCTTTAAAAACAGCAGAACACATATGAATATTTTTTGACTTATGTTTTCTTTTATGAGCTCCTGTCTTATAGATAATCTTTGGTTATTGTTTTTATGCTCTTCTGTCAACGAAAGGATCTTTGACCAGTGTTTTTTATGCACTCTTTAAAAAAAAATTTTGCTGGAGATCTATGCAAGTACATAAAAACAAACTGCAGATCACTTCTGTTACGTTTTGGATGTGTAATGTGTTTTAATTTTTTAGTAATTTCATAAAAACATCAGAGCTCTCATGCCATACAGGATCTTGGACGAGTGATTTTGCTGTAGATCCTTAAAAACAGAAGGACACTCCTGTCACCTTGAAGATCTTGGACATTTGTTGCTGTAGAATTTTGAAAACAGGGGCCCTCTTGTTTCATATACAGGATCTTTGACTGGGGTTTCTGGAGTAGGTCATTAAAAACAACAGAATGCTATAGAATGTGTTCGATGAACACTGTTTTTTGCACTCTTGTTATATAGAGCAGGGGTTCTTTACTTTTTTGACCCCGGGGGCCCAACTGTTGCACTACAGAGGGCCCACTCAAATATTAACACTGAATAAGTAATCTTACTCTAGATTTTAATCATATTCAATACTTATATCTAACCTCCTTACAGTTTAACAGGATAAACCTCGTCAAATGATATATAAGCATGTGTTAATCACATAGATCGTTATCAAGGCTTAGGTCACACTGATTACAAAAAGAAATACTAATCAAATATACTGCAAAAGAAGGGACTCATAAAAACTGATGTTAAAAAATACATACAATTTAAGAAATTCTAATAAATAATAATAAATACCGTATTTTCCGGACCTTAAGACCTTAAATTATAAGGCGCACTGCTGATGAGTGGGTCTATTCAGGTCTATTTTCATACATAAGGCGCACCGGATCAAAGGGGTCATATTAGGATAGGTTTAAAACACTAGATAATATGACTGCTAATGGGTGCCATTTTGCGGTCTTTATACACACACTATAATAATACTCGTACTTCTGACTACGGTAGCCGTAATGGGCCGACAATCCATCAATCGGTGCGGCTTCAAAGTCATACTAAAACATTTTAAAAGATTTTTGAGCGTAGAAGGTAGCTAGAAGTAGTTGATGAATAAATACATGATGGATAGATTAATGGGTGGCTGGATGATGGAGCCTGTTAACTGAATAGATGGAATGGAGCCAGGGTAGATAAATGAATAGATGAATTATACCTTTTCAGGGTGGCTATTGTTGGATTCATGTGAGACTGGCAAAATGAATGGATTGAAGAATGGATGAATTATGTGAGCTGGATAGATGGATGGCAGACAGGCTAGATGAATGAATGGATGAATTATAACTTTTCAGGGTGGCTATTGTTGGATTCATGCCAGACTGGCAAGATAAATGGATCGATGGATGTGAGACAGGCTAGATGAATGAATGGATGAATTATAACGTTTCAGGGTGGTTATTGTTGGATTCATGTGTGACTGGCAAGAAGAATGGATTGATGGATGGATGGATCAAGTCTGTGAGCTAGATAGATGGATGAGATACAGGCGAATATGAATGAATGAGTGAAATCATAAATTTCCAGGGTGGCTATTAGCAATGTTGGGTTCATGTGAGACTGGCAAGATGAACGGATGGATGGATGTGAGCTCTATATTCTCAATGTAACATTTCAAGTTTTTGTGTTGTTTGCTATTATGTTAGATCCACTATGGACTGGACTCTCACAATATTATGCTAGATCCACTCGACATCCATTGCACCGGTCGCCCAGGTGGGGGGGGGGGGGGTCCCCTCCAAGGTTTCTCATTGTCATCCCATTGGGTTGAGTTTTTTCTTGCCCTGATGTGGGATCTGAGCCGAGGATGTCGTTGTGGCTTGTGCAGCCCTTTGAGACACTCGTGATTTAGGGCTATATATGTAAACGATTGATTGATTGATACTAGCGTCATATTGCAGTCTACACGTATCTCTTATGTGTGACTGCCATCTACCGGTCACACTTATCATTACACCATGTACCAAATAAAATTGCTTCGAGGTCGGTAACAACAACCAGAATTATTCCGTACATTAGGCGCACCAGGTTATAAGGCGCACCGTAGATTTGTGTGTGCTTTATAGTCCGAAAAATATGGTATGTTGCTTAAATAAACTGTCAGTAAAATTAAAGTGCAAATGAAAATAAAGCTTCACCACTACAGTCATAATTTTTGCATTTTAAGAAACTTCTCGATGAAACACCTACCCCACCCGCAGGGACCCCAACGATGGAGATGGAACAACCAGCAACCGCCCTGTCGAAATGCCCCCTGAGGGAAGGGAAAAATAAATTAATAAAATAATAAAATATATTTAAAAAATAAATTATATAAATAAATAAATAAATGAGAAGATCACAGACATGCTGACACCCAAGGTCACTCCCTACCCCAGCAGCTGGCCGACTGGTTTAAATGTAACTTAGATATTGAGTTTCACTATGTAAAGCGCTTTGAGTCACTAGAGAAAAGCGCTATATGAATATCATTCACTTCACTTCACTTTAGCTCCAGACTCCTTCTGGTTGTTTGAGATTGTCATTACTGCCACAAGTGGTGGAAAGGTGTATTACAACTGAGTACCCCTTCGGACCATACGGATATTTGTTGGCGGCCGTCTCGGGTGTGCTCGCCTATAGTTAAGAAACATTGATATCGAGCGCTACCATTTTCTTTCGCAATAGGTCTTTTACATCTTGTCTCCGACAAAAATTGTGCATTTATCAGTGTAATTACGCCGGTCGGAAGCACTGATGTTGTCTATTACGTGGATTTCCATCCTGTTAAGAGCCCCGGACCATTTAATGTATGCCCCTCTCCCCCCTCCCCCCTGCTCGAGTGGGCTGGAGATTGAGTGGGGCCGCTGGCGGACCACCGTCCACTTTCCTAACAAGCCTTGAGGAGAAATACTAAGCGATGTAACTGTGCGAAAGTGGGGTTAATCATTTTATTTACTTGTTTCTCCCTCTCCTCGTCTGTCTGTATCATATCTCCCACCAAGTGATGGAGGCCGGTGGAAAAAAAAAAAAAAAAAAAAAAAAATCGATGAGTAGCGCATTACAGTAAAACGTATTGATTAGGAGACCTGCAAGGCAGCCGTGGTCGCAGAGATGGTGGAATGATGCAATGCTTAAAGGAATTTATCCTCTGACTTTTACATTAACCTTTTATTGACTGCTTTGCCTGTCCATAATTAACACTCACTTTAGCTAAAGTGGTTAGTTTGAGCGCAAAGGGTGGTGGTGTGTGGGGCGGGGGGGGGCGCCTTTGGGGGCTGCAGAAGGCAGGGCGCCCACCCCGGCCTCGGTTCAAGAGGGTGCGAGAATCCCACATAGCTTTCACATTAGCATACCATTTGAGCAAGGCTATTGGGTTTCGGGCCAAATTGAAATGAGTGATTGTATTGCCAATCTCTCTCGACTGAGCGCCAGATGGGATAGTTAGGTCCATATCTGTCTGGGGGGGCGGGGGGGGGGTTAATCCATTGCAACAGAGTGGACTCACCACCGCACTACCCCGCTTGTCTTCCACCTTAGCCTTAAGGAGTCTTTTTGGGGTGTTTGTAGGATTCCCCACAGAGCTTAAAGGCACCCCGCTTGATATTGACTTTTTGTTGGCTTCCATTTTGCCCACGAGCACCAGTAGGACTACATTATCTCTGATAGTCTTCCAGTGTTGATATGGTCTGTACCATCTCTGGCTCAAGCCGCCGTCGTCGTCTACTCACCGGATAAATGCACTCCAAGGTGGGAACACTGAAGACGGACGGGGGTCGGGAACCTTTTTTTTTTATATACAAATAAACACGGCCCGCATTGCAACATTACTAATGAGGATTGAAGGCCTACTGAAATTAAATTTTCTTATTTAACCGGGGATAGCAGGTCCATTCTATGTGTCATACTTGATCATTTCGCGATATTGCCATATTTTTGATGAAAGGATTTAGTAGAGAACATCGACGATAAAGTTCGCAACTTTTGGTCGCTGATAAAAAAGCCTTGCCTGTACCGGAAGTAGCGTGACGTCACAGGTTGAAGAGCTCCTCACATCTGCACATTGTTTACACCAGCAGCGAGAGCGATTCGGACAGAGAAAGCGACGATTACCCCATTAATTTGAGCGAGGATGAAAGATTCGTGGACGAGGAAAGTGAGAGTGAAGGATTAGAGTGCAGTGCAGGACGCCAGGGTGCATCTTTTTTCGCTCTGACCGTAACTTAGGTACAAGGTCTCATTGGATTCCACACATTCTTCTTTTTCTATTGTGGATCACGGATTTGTATTTTAAACCACCTCGGATACTATATCCTCTTGAAAATGAGAGTCGAGAACGCGAAATGGACATTCACAGTGACTTTTATCTCCACGACAATACATCGGTGAAGCACTTTAGCTTCGGAGCTAACGTGATAACATCGTGCTTAGCTGCGGATAGAAACAGAAGAAATAAGCCCCTGACTGGAAGGATAGACCGAAGATCAACAATACTACTATTACTTCTACTATCAGGAGACACCGAACCAAACCCTGGACCTGTAACCACACGGTTAATGCTGTCCCGCCTGGCGAAGCCTAGCAATGCTGTTGCTAATGACGCCATTGAAGCTAACTTAGCTACGGGACCTCGACAGAGCTATGCTAAAAACATTAGCTCTCCACCTACGCCAGCCCTCATCTGCTCATCACGACCCGTGCTCACCTGCGTTCCAGCGAATGACGGCGCGACGAAGGACTTCACCCGATCATCGGTGCGGGCGTCGGATAGCGCGTCTGCTATCCAACTCAAAGTCCTCCTGGTTGTGTTGCTGCAGCCAGCCGCTAATACACCGATCCCACCTACAGCTTTCTTCTTTACAGTCTTCATTGTTCATTAAACAAATTGCAAAAGATTCACCAACACAGATGTCCAGAATACTGTGGAATTTTGCGATGAAAACAGACGCTGTTTGTATTGGGACACAATGGTGTCCCAATACTTCTGTTCAATCCGTGCCTTTACCACTTTTGACGTGGGTTTGGGGTCATTGTCCTGTTGGATCACCCAACAGCGCCCAAGACCCAACCTCCGGGCTGATGATTTTAGGTTGTCCTGAAGAATTAATCCTCCTTTTTCATTATATTAGATATTATATTTTCACTATATATAGATATATATATATATATAGATATGTGTATATATGTTTTTAGTGTTGAACAAATGTGTTGCGACGGATATCAAAACACATGAAAAGACACCCCTGCTGGGCAGTCAGTGACTCCACGCTGATGTCAGCAGATTGTACGCCTCCTCTTTCTCTCGGCCTCCTGTGAAGTGGTGCTTCCTTTAATTCGCAGCCTAAATAAATGATGAGAACATTTAAACACGCGGCTCGTTGCGAATCCCCCCGCCCGCCCCCAGTCCCCCCACCCCACCCCAAGGTCGCCTAATCGTATTATTTATGAAGTGATGTGCTACATAATGGTACTTAGCGCGTGTTTAGCAGACGCTATTATCAGACCGCCCATCCACAGCGTCCAAGATATATTAGAGCGGGCGGCCGCTCTCTCTCTCTGAGGGACTACTAACCGCACCAAAACGCTGCACTTAGAGCCAAGTGCCGGCCGTACATTAAGTGGCCTCACGTTAAAATATATAACCGCATGCTAACATATCTTCACCTCATTTATAACCGGCCCTTATAACCCTCTCTTTGTCTCCGTCCTCGTATCCCCATGACAAAATTACGTTTTCCATGCAAACATCATGACCCTGAAGTACATCTTTGTGACGCCATCCAGGCTACTAACGCAATAGGAAAAGGAACAGGAAATGGACGTTATTGTTACTCAGCGTAATATACAGCAATGATAATAATAATAATAATAATAATAATAATAATAATAAGGACCCATTAAAGGGAACCAAGGTTAGCAAATATTGTCCTATTTTACTCAGCATAATGTACAGCAATAATAATAATAATAATGACCGATCAAAGGGCACCAACGCTTTGAAATGTTAAAACTGGAAAAACACTGTAAAAAAACACTTGAAGATGTAGCGCCTAGCCCAGTAGCTAACGACAACACTGACGTGCCAGCTGAACGTTCACCGGAGATCGATCAGCCCGCTCACAATGGATGTGCTGACGGGCACAAAATGGCTGCCTCGCTGAGTGGATGAAACCGTCGTAAACCGAGGCAAGGTCCCTACACCAAAGCAATTTTTTTCTCTCTCCGGTCTGTGTTTTGCAAATGGAAAAGTTTGCACATAAAGGGGTTTGTAAATGGAAACATTCGCATATAGAGAGGTGTGTAAATGGAAATGTTCGCTTATAGAGGGGTTTGTAAATGGAAATGTTCGCACATAGATGGGTTTGTAAATGGATATGTTCGCATATAGAGGGGTTTGTAAATGGAAATGTCCGCACATAGAGGGGTTGGTAAACGGAAACGTTCGCACATAGAGGGGTTTGTAAATAGCAACGTTTGCACATAGAGGGGTTAGTAAATGAAAATGTCCGCATACAGAGGGATTGGTAATGGAAATGTTCGCATATAGAGGGGTTTGTAAATGAAAATGTTCGCACATAGAAGGGTTTGTAAATTGAAACAGTCACATATAGAGGGATTTGTAAATTTAAACATTTACACATTGAGGGTTTTGTAAATGGAAACGTTCGCACATAGAGGGGTATGTAAATGAAAATGTTTGCATATAGAGGGGTTTGTAAATGGAAACGTTCGCACATAGAGGGGCTTGTAAATGTAAACGTTCGCGTATAGAGGGGTTTGTAAATGGAAACGTTTGCACATAGAGCAGTTTATAAATGGAAACATTCACATATAGAGGGGTTTGTAAATGAAAATGTTCACATATAGAGTGGTTTGTAAATGGAAAAGTCTGCACATAGAGTAGTTTGTAAATTGAAAAGTTCGCACATAGAGGGGTTTGTAAATCGAAACATTTGCCCATAGTGGGGTTTGAAAATGGAAACATTCGTAAATAGAGGTGTTTGTAAATGGAAACATTCGCACATAGAGGGTTTTGTAAATGGAAACGTTCGTACATAGAGGGATTTGTAAATAGAAACATTTGCTCACAGAAGGGTTTGTAAATGGAAACATTTCCATATAGAGGGGTTTGTAAATATAAACGTTCACACATAGGGGTTTGTAAATGGAAATGTTCGCACATAGCGGAGTTTTGTAAATCGAAACGTTCACACATAGAGGGGTTTGTATATGGAAACATTCACACATAGAGGGGTTTGTAAATGGAAATGTTCATACATAGAGGGGTTTGTAAATCGAGGTTCCACTTCAATGTGTTTTTTTATTTAGCTGTTTTTCACAATGACTAACCTTTTTTTACACGTGTGCGGCAGGTAGCAATGTTGAAAAGTGCACTCCCGAGAGTAGTTATGAATGTCAGTAAATGACTAACATTGATATACAGTGGAACCTCCATTTACCGAACTTAACTGTTTTTTGAACAGGCTTTGTTAATGTGAATTCTATTTATATAGCGCTTTTTCTCTAGTGACTCTAAGCGCTTTTACATAGTGAAACCCAATATCTAAGTAACGTTTAAACCAGTGTGGGTGGCACTGGGAGCAGGTGGGTAAAGTGTCTTGCCCAAGGACACAACGGCAGTGACTAGGATGGCGGAAGCGGGGATCGAACCTGCAACCCTCAAGTTGCTGGCACGGCCACTCTACCAACCGAGCTATACCGCCCCAACAATGGAGGTTCCACTGTGACAGTTTGACTCTGAAACAGATCATTTCTCTTTGAACGAAATAGCCTTCAAATCCAAGTAACATTTCCGAGGTTCCACTGTGCAGCGGGTATAACAGCGCGAGCGGACGTCCGTCGTTCCACGCCCCACATACGCGAACGCCATCCTCTTGCACCCCGGGGGGTCAAAGGTGACTCTCATCTGCCAAGAGGCAGCATGGGTTGAGGCGGATTTATAATGACAAGTGGAGAGCAGCACAGTAAATATTTACACTGTTCTGACAAAAGACGTGACCCGGGTCTTCCGGGGCGCTCCGACGCTGTCACATTTACACTTAACCCTCCATTATCCATCACAGGTTCAACCGGGCTGCGTTTCCATGGCGATGGCCTTGCGTGTCACCACATCATATATCATCATATATCTCCTGCAGCCTTTTATTAGTTACTGACTCGCCACTTTCTCCTCTTACTTTATTACAACAGTAATAACAAAATCCATAAAATGCAGCAATATACAATCATCTTTAACAAAATAATATATAACACGTTTTTATGAAGCCTTTACACACACACGCACACACACGCGCACACACACACACACACACACACACAGGCACACTTCTGCAACCTTGAGGGTCTAATTGTTGTCTGCAGTGTTATTAGGAGTCATAAAAGGGAGAGGAAACAAACGGGACGACTCCTTCCTGGGTAAACACACAACGTGTGTTTAGTGATAACACACAAACACACACTTCACTCACCAAACACACTCTTAAAGCACTTACTCTTCCATCAAGTGGATTTTTTTTTTTTCATGGGAATTCATAGGGGGACATTAAAACAATAAACGGTGGTTAACATAACCAAATTAAAATTACCATTGACGATAGGAGATCAGAAAAAAAATGTCCAAATTTGACTAAAACGATATAATTATAACTATTATTATTATCAATATTGTTATTCTTATCATTAGTAGTGTATTAGTGAATGACAACATTTTTGTATTAATTTACTTATTTTTTTCTAATCCGTGAATGTATTTATAATAACATTAATTGAAAATGTATGATTATTATTATTATTTTTAGTAGTAGTAGTAGTTGCATACATATATATTTATTATTATTATTATATATTATTATTGCCAGTACTAGTTTCATTATCAGTGATTGTATTTGTAACAGCAACATTATTTTGATATCTATTTTTATTGCAATTATTTATTCATAAAATGTATTATCGATAAACATTGATTTTAAATATAAAACATAACATAATCCTGGTTAATGTAACAAGATTTAAACTATCATTGATAATGGGGGATCAATTTTTCGATTTTTTTTATTGTACGAAACAATAATTATCCAATATCTTTTTTTAATCAGTGAATAATAGAGAAACAGCATTTTTGTATGGATTTGACATATGTTGTCTATTTAGTGAATGTATACATAATACAAACATTAATTGAAAATGTATGGTAACTTCATTCATAGTAGTATTAGAACCTTTTTTCTTATTTTTACAAAAACAATAATTATACATTGTCAGTATCTGTATTAGTAAATAACATGTTTGTATTAATTTGTAGTGAATGTAATCAACATTCATTGAAAATGTATGATTATTTGCAGGAATAGTAGTAGCATTAATTTTTACTACTAGTATTAGTAGCATAGTATTATGCATTTTACATCATTATTGTTAAAGGTTATACATTGTAATTTTTTTATATTTTTTTATTGCAATAATTTTTTCATTGAATTTATTCAATTTATTGTCATTGTTATTTATTTAGCAATATCAGTTTATTATTACTCATCAAAGTATTTTTTTAAATATCACTATTTAAATTATTTCAATTAATATCTTTACAGTCAAATCTGTTCATAGCAATAACAGATTTGTTATTGCAACATTTTATCCCAATAAAATATGAATATATTAACATTAATCCAACCATGTCATCTGAAAATACAGAACAAATTACGAACAATAAAAATAATAATAATACAAAAAATGTGATGAAATGATGTCCAATGAAACCTACTCTCCACTTTATTACCCATTAATTATTTTATAATTCCATAAAATATTTTTTCATGCAGTGTCCCACTAGGAATATTTCTGTTTTTTCCAAATCAGAAGTGCCGTCCCATATTTCTCCCCATATTCATTTCCAATGAGTGTTTATCCTGGCAGTGTGTGAGACCGTCAGCTGTCAGACAAGTCTTACCCGTGTCCAGCAGTTGTTCTTTTAACGAGAGGGCGTTAACGACTGCGTTTGTTTCCTGCGTCCTGTCGCCTCAGGTGCCACTCCAGCCTGGCCCAGACGTTGCCCCCCGAGGAGGCCCCGGTCGATCGTCCCTTCTGGGGCGTGGACGACCCCGACATGCCGCTGCCCTTTGACCTGGCCGACATCATCAACAGAGTGGAGTCGCTGCTGTGGAGGCGAGTGCAGAAAAGCTTTAAATGGAAGCGTGTTTGTTTGAGGATCACGCTGTGGTTACGTTCTTTTTATTTTTTAAGTCGCTCTCTATATTCCTTAAATAATTATTTATTTACAGATCAGTTTTATCTACTTTAAATTTTGCTCACATTTTATAGTAATTGCAGTAAAAAAAAATCACTGTCATTATTGGGCCAAAATGTGAAAAGTTAGAAGAAAGTAATTGTATATTGATTATTATTTTCATTAATTGATGTAATGGTACATGTTATTACTATTTTTAAAGCTTGTTTTTTATTACTGTTCAGTGGAACCTCTGAGGTTAATGGAAACAAAAAAACTCAACAATAATAATTGTCATAAGTGCAAAAATAAGTGAACCTTTGTTGCTTTTCTGACTTCATTGTCTTAACTCTATTGACAAAGCTCATTAATGTTCCATATATGCATGTTTTTTTTATATTTAATACTATTTTAAGAAGACGTTAGCTACTGGTAAAAGTAAGACATTATGAAAAGCTATTTCTTTCAACATGTTTACTCGTCATATACACTACTGTTCAAAAGTTTGGGGTCACCCAAACAATTTTGTGGAATAGCCTTCATTTCTAAGAACAAGAATAGACTGTCGAGTTTCAGATGAAAGTTCTCTTTTTCTGGCCATTTTGAGCGTTTAATTGACCCCATAAATGTGATGCTCCAGAAACTCAATCTGCTCAAAGGAAGGTCAGTTTTGTAGTTTCTGTAACAAGCTAAACTGTTTTCAGATGTGTGAACATGATTGCACAAGGGTTTTCTAATCATCAATTAGCCTTCTGAGCCAATGAGCAAACACATTGTACCATTAGAACACTGGAGTGATAGTTGCTGGAAATGGGCCTCTATACACCTATGTAGATATTGCACCAAAAACCAGACATTTGCAGCTAGAATAGTCATTTACCACATTAGCAATGTATAGAGTGTATTTCTTTAAAGTTAAGACAAGTTTAAAGTTATCTTCATTGAAAAGTGCAGTGCTTTTCCTTCAAAAATAAGGACATTTCAATGTGACCCCAAACTTTTGAACGGTAATTTAAGTGTAAAAATAAGTTAACCGCTGTTGCTATTGAGACATGATTGAAATAATTTAACTGAGGTTACAGCAATTTCTGTCACACAGAAACTTTTTAATCTTACTTTCAAACATTTTTACTCATATTTGTAAAGTAGTGTTCCATAATAGTCATCCAACATCTGTTGGATTAAAAACATTTTTATTATTGAGTCTGTTTAGCTCAGGCCTGGGCATTTATTTTGACTCGGGGGGCCAAATTTAGTGAAAAAATGTGTCTATCTATCTATCTATCCATCTATCTATCTATCTATCTATCTATACGTTAGGTCGGGTAAAAACACAGAGGCTATTTCATCCCTACAAGCCTGTTTCACAGGTTTCCCTGCTCTTCAGGGGATTATATATATACTGTATATACACAGTACAGGCCAAAAGTTTGGACACACTTTCTCATTTCAATGTGTTTTCTTTATTTTCATGACTATTTACATTGTAGATTGTCACTGAAGGCATCGAAACTATGACACCTGTGAAGTGAAAACCATTTCAAGGTGACTACCTCTTGAAGCTCATCGAGAGAATGCCAAGAGTGTGCAAAGGGTGGCTATTTTGAAGAAACTAGAATATAAAACATGTTTTCAATTATTTTAACTTTTTTCGTTAATTACATAACTCCACGTGTTCATTCATAGTTTTGATGCCTTCAGTGACAATCTACGATGTAAATAGTCATGAAAATAAAGAAAACCCATTGAATGAGAAGGTGTGTCCAAACTTTTGGCCTGTACTGTGTGTGTGTGTATGTATGTATATATATACAGTATATATATATATATATATATATATATATATATATATATATATATATATATATATATATATATATATATATATATATATATATATATATATAATTAGAGATGTCCGATAAATGCTTTATAATGTAATATCGGAAATTATCGATATCGTTTTTTTATTATCGGTATCGTTTTTATTGTTTGTTTTTTTTATTAAATCAACATAAACAACACAAGATACACTTACAATTAGTGCACCAACCCAAAAAACCTCCCTCCCCCATTTACACTCATTCACACAAAAGGGTTGTTTCTTTCTGTTATTAATATTCTGGTTCCTACATTATATATCAATATATATCAATACAGTCTGCAAGGGATACAGTCCGTAAGCACACATGATTGTGCGTGCTGCTGGTCCACTAATCGTACTAAACTTTAACAGTTAATTTTACTCATTAATTACTACTTTCTATGTAACTGTTTTTGTATTGTTTTACTTTCTTTTTTATTCAAGAAAATGCTTTTAATTTATTTATCTTATTTTATTGTATTATTATTTTTCAAAATGACCTTATCTTCACCATACCTGGTTGTCCAAATTAGGCATAATAATGTGTTTATTATATATCAGTATCGGTTGATATCGGTATCGGTTGATATCGGTATCTGTAATTAAAAAGTTGGACAATATCGGAATATCGGACATCGGCAAAAAGCCATTATCGGACATCCCTTATATATATATATATATATATATATATATATATATATATATATATATATATATATATATATATATATATATATATATATATATATATATATATATATATATATATATATATATATATATATATATATATATATATATATATGGAATGGAATTTTACTTTTTTTTTTACTGAATGAGACACCCAGAATGTACATGAAAATAAAGAATGTTGGATTTACAATATTAACCTATGAAGGATAAAACACTGAATATTGACAACATATGAACGTCATATACCCTCTCGATCGACATATTTTACAAGGAAGTAAAACGCAACAAAAATGCTACAAACACAGCGAAATATGAACGCAAAGGGTAGAAATAAACCCCACCTACAATCTGATACATCACTAAGCTTTAGAACTTTGTTGTAAAAATCTCCGTCCGCGTCTGTCCCTGACACCCGCATTTCAGGCTGGCCGCTCTGGAAACACTCTGTGGAAACGCTTCCCACCCACACTGCTTGGTGCCTCGTCTGAGCTGCTGTGACTTATATTACCATAGTAACTAATTACATTACCATAGTAACTAGTTTATCATGTAAAAGTGCAGATTCCAACCATTTAAATACTTTTAGTTCGAGACTTCCGGTCATTTGAAAACATCACTGCACATCATAATGTACAGTTTTGATCTTAAAAAACAAAAACAAATATTTGGGAATGTCCGGCGAGCCAGATTGAAAAGCTTAACGGGGCACATGCGGTCCCCGGGCTTTAATTTGCCCAGGTCTGGTTTAGCTGATTGGAGAGCTATCTTCCGCAATTAGTGGGTTCATGACGATGACTTCTGTTTTGGTTGATAAGCCGTTTTACTGCCGTGTTACAGACACAGCTTGGAAACAATTAAGGTATGTAAACAAACATTTAGAGAATCTCTCTGTGTAAATAACTCATTTTGCAATGTACATATCTGCGGCTTATAGTTGTTTTCCCTCCTATTAAGTGGGTGCTGCTTACATACGCTCTGTAGTCCGGAAAATACGGTACTGTGTCTAATTTGGCTGGAGTTTTACATCACTTTTAGGTCCCAAACTATGAATAAGCACCAATGTTGTCAGCATTTGACGGCATATTTAATTAAGGCTAACTTGTTTTGTTACACAAAAGCAACAAAAAGTCCAAATGAAAATTTTAATTTTGTGCACACACTGCAACAAGTCAGTGTTCAAAAACAAGAAAGAAAAAAATACAAAAAAATTAAGGGTATTTTATTTGAACTAAGCAAAATTATCTGCCAATAGAACAAGAAAACTTGGCTTGTCAAGACTTTCCAAAACAAGTAAAATTAGCTAACCTCAATGAACCCCAAAATACCTTAAAATAAGTATATTCTCACTAATAACAAGTGCACTTTTTTTGGTAGAAAAAAAAAGAGACCTTTTTGCTCAATATGTTGAAAAATATTCCTAAATTAAGTAAATGCTAGTGCCATTATCTTGACATAATGATATGCGCTCGGCATCATGATTTTTTTTTTTCATGCTTGAAGTAAGAAATTATTACTTTAAAAAAGTAGTTTTATACTTGTGAGTGTTGAAGACACAGCTTTGCAACAGTTGATATTCTAGTTTCAAGCATGTTTTACTCAATATAGGTCATAAAATCTCAGCAACATGCTGTAATATCTTACTGAGATCATTTAGGACCAAAACCCTTAAAACAAGTAAAACACTCTAACATAAAATCTGCTTAATGAGAAGAATGATCTTATCAGACAGAAAATAAGCAAATATCACCCTTATTTGAGATATTTAATCTTACTTACCGTAGATTTCAGTTGTTGCAGTGCAGTTAATTTTCAGAATTTAAGGATGATCATTATGAGCCATTTTTTTTTATTTTACATAAGAGGTTCCACTTTACATCCAAATGCAACATTTACTCTGTTTAGATCCTGTTGTAGGATGAAGTTAAAAGCATGGGTTCATCTATTTTATTCATTTTTTTCCTGCATTTTGATGTGTTATCTCTGCACACAGGATGTAAAGCAGCCATGTAAGGACATCAAAAAAACACACCAGCTTTTCCGAGCGAGCCCAACGAGAGCCGATTGCAGACGACAAATCCAAGAAGAATTTTGGATGGGTTCACGTCCATCCCGACAGATTGACCTACGTGGGCCCCGAAAGGGCCCCGGTATAACACCCCCGAATAGCGCTTTCGTGACATGCTAACAACGCCAGCTCAGCATCAAGCTACCAGTGTAACCACATTTCAATGTGTAGCTATTTATTATTGTTACGATTTAATAGCAGCACTTAATCTCATATAACCTCGCTGTCATCAACTTGTCAGTATTCACATGAAAGGCTTTTATTAATTAGTCACAGTGGTGGTATGAAAAACAGCAGGTTAATATTATTTGTCCAACGGCCCCCGTTTGACCCCAGACCGACCAAAGAAAGAATCCACTGAAACAGTGAGTCAGACCAATGAAGGAGTGAGAGTGGCTTCCGAAAAGCTCATGTTCTAGTCAGCATTCTAGCCGTCACAACTTGGGCTAAACTTTTTCTCATTATTTTGTAATGATTTTGGATGGCATCTGTCTGATCTACTATTTATTTGGAATAGGATCAAACACAAGTCAGCCATAGAAGCTGGAGAAGGCAAATGTACGTGCATGAGTTCTATTCAGCGCTCTATCACCTGCAGTTGTCAACTCCAATGATTTTGAATCCCGTCTCTATGATTGGATAAGAACCTGATGCTCTCTTCCTTCATGTTTGATTTCTTGATAGATCATGATAACATAGAGATGTTGTTTCTATTTAAAACAGCCCTGATTGCACTCCTTTTTGTTTTGTTCTTTTTTTGAAGTTTTTGTTGTTGTTGTTGCTGCTGCCAAACAGTTCTTCTTTCGCTGTTGTCAGTTTTTTTCCGCACTCTGTGCGCTTTACCTTCCTTGCCACAGCTTTGTGCGTCTGACGCGGTAAGACTGGTAGAAAATGCAATTAAACAGTGTTCTATCCCTGCAGTCAATGTCTCTCTGCTCTGTTACCGCCCACACAGCACATTATGCTACCAAATCAACGGGGATCTTGGTTTCTATTTCCGTAATATCGTTAAAATGTGTTCCATTTTGTCCACCACTGACGCTGAGATCATTATTCATGCGTTCGTTACTGTAACGTATTTTTGTGTCTCCCTATGTCCAGCATTAAAAGATTACAGTTGGTACAAAATGCAACTGATGGACTTTTGACAAGAACAAGAAAGTTTGATCCTATTACACCAATACTGGCTCACCTGCACTGGCTTCCTGTGCGTTTAAGATGTGACTTTAAGAGTCTTCTTGCTGATTGTATTGTACCATATGTCCCGGCCAGAAATCTGCGTTCTATGAACTCCGACTTATTAGTGATTCCCAGATCCCCCCCCAAAAAAGTCTGCGAGCTATAGAGGGTTTTCTATTCAGGCTCCAGTACTCTGCAATGCCCTCCCGGTAACAGTTAGAGATGCTACCTCAGTAGAAGCATTTAAGTCCCATCTTAAAACTCATTTGTATACTCTAGCCTTTAAATAGACCAGTTGATCTGCTGATTAAGGGCTATATAAACAAACTTTGATTGATTGATGATTCTATTCAGCGCTCTAGCAATCATGGTTCTTAACTGATCACCAAGATTTCTGAGGTAAGTATGGTCAACAGTCAAAATAAAATGTTTCCCCGAGTTTGTTCTAGTTTTCTACACCTACATTTTTTACCTGTTTTTTTTTCAAGCGGGTTCTAGTCCACGTTCTAACAGTCACAATTCTCTTGATTTTCTATACCAGAGCAAGCTCCCCATTAATTGTGACTCAAACTGATTCAGGACGGCCGAGGTAGCAAAGGTGACTGGTATAAACAGCACATGTTCTAGTCGGCGCTCTACCAGCCAGAATGTAAAAACTCCTGGAATATTTCACTATTTTCACATTGTTTATACATCAAAGTAAAACCCATATCGATGGTTACTATTTCCTAGCAAGATCTTCTATGTATTTTAGAATAGAGTCTGAACCAAGATTGCGAAGGAAACCAGTAGCAAATCTCATGTTCTCTAGTCAGCACTCAACCAATAACTAATTTCAAATACTTAAACGTTGCCAACATTGTTATATAGCAAAGCAAGATCCCTACTGGTTTTGAATCACATCTGATCCCAGGTCAAGATCCACTATTACTTTATAAGCAAGCAAAAGTAGGTAAGGTGTTCTATTCAGCACTTTACCAGTCACATTTATCCCTTAAACCTTTATATTTATGCTTTAAAGTAAAGTTTTTTTTATATCTGTCTGACCTTTTCTCTGGCAAGCTGTATTATTGATTTTGAGTAGATTCTAACCCAAAACCGCCATGGAAGCTCAGAAAGGTAAATAAGTGCATGTGTTCTAGGCAGCAATCAAGTAGTCCTTTTCATCTCATAAACCTTTTTTTTTTTTTACTATTTCAATGAAATAACTCCTGTGCTTTCAAATACTATCTGTCTGATTCATATCCAGGCATCGTATCCAAAACAGGTAAGATAGCTGCATGAGTTCTAGTCAGCACTCTACCAGTAACAATTTCCATCTCTTTGACATTTCCAATAGAGCTTAAAACCACAATGTTCATGATCACAGGACATTCAATCGATCGCAACTGGACTGATTGGTTTGTCTTAGAAGACGTTTCGCTTCATCAGTTCATGCTCATAGACTTAGATTGGTCAAATCTAGTCTTAGACTAAGATTGGTAATATCTAGTTTTAGACATAAATTGGTCAGATCTAGTCTTATTTAGATTGGTCATCTCGTCTAAGACTTAGATTGGTTTGATTTCGTCTTAGACTTATATTGGTGAGATCTAGTCTAAGACTTAGTTTGATTAGATCCTGCCTTAGATTTAGATTGGTCAGATCTAGTCTTAGACTTAGTTTGATCAGATCCCGTTTTAGACTTAGATTGGTCAGATCTAGTCGAAGACTTAGTTTGATCAGATCCCGTTTTAGACTTAGATTGGCCAGGTCTAGTCTGAGACTTAGATTGGTCGGATCTAGTCTAAGCCTTAGTTTGATCAGATCCTGTCTTCGGCTTAGATTGGTCAGATATTGTCTAAGACTTAGTTTAATCAGATCTTGTCTTAGATATAGATTGGTCACATCTAGTCTAAGACTTAGTTTGAACAGATCTCGTCTTAGACTTAGATTGGTCAGATATCGTCTAAGAGTTAGTTTGATCAGATGTCGACTTAGATTGGTCAGATCTAGTGTAAGACTTAGTTTGGTCGGATCCCGTCTTAGACTTAGATTGGTCAGATCTAGTCTAAGACTTAGTTTGATCAGATTTCGTCTTAGACATATATTGGTCAGATCTAGTCTTACTAAGAGTGGTCATATCTAGTCTGGCGAAACGTCTCCTAAGACAAAGGGAACAGCCTAGTTGCGATCGAATGTACGCGCTGACATGACAATGACCTGGATGAATGAGAACATCCATGGACACGATGCTAATGATTTTGACAATCAGTCCGAGCCATTTCTAGGCAAGCTGTACTATTGATGTTGAATACTGATCCAACCCAACACGTTCAAGGATGCTTCAGACAAAGGTTCTAGTCAGCGCTCTACCAGTCACAACTCAATCGTCCAAACTTTTTGCAGTTTTCTTTACTAGAGCTACAACCTTTTGACTTTTTTGAGCCTGGTTGTAATCCAAATGTTCTGTAACCAGCGCTTACTTGGCAGACACGGTGAGTGCCACATCTACTGCCACCTGCCCAAGTGCTGCGTGATTGTATGACATGTTCTAGAAACACACACACGAACAGGTGTTTTAGCAGCATCCATCATTCCTCACCCCCAAACTCCTCACTCACTGCCTCCTCTGTGTGGCGTCCACATGCACGTAATAGGAGCCCTTTATTTATTTTCTCTTTTTTCTTCACCCCAGTCTGTTCCTCAAAGGTTCAAAGGACACGGCTGGTTTAGCGGCGACTGCTACATCACATTGATTGATGGATTGTGTGATGGAGTGATGTCACTGGCGGCCGTGAAAAGATGGCTAATGCTCTTGTTTGTCCCTCGCCAAAAAAAACCCAACGCTGGACCGCCCCCCTGCCTCCCCGAGGTCGCCCATGTTAACTACTTCCTGTAGGGGCTGAGCGACTGAGTGATGGATGGCGGCCGAGGCCTCTCCCCTCAGGGCTCGACTTGGGCCCCCGCTTGAAGAGACAATTACACAATGCCGGTGAAGGCCACAGGTATGCATTGTTGTCGTTGACCGGGGTCACAGGCGATCGGGCCACCGTCAATTAGGGCCAACAATAGGTGCCGAGAGATAAAGTAACCAGGTGTGTGGTGGAGAAAGGTATCGCTTTGGGGTCACAGCCCAGTCAGTTTTTGCGGCTTGCCTCTGAGGCCTCATAAAAGCAGGCTTTTGATTAAAAAAAATGTGTCATGCCCGTTTTTCTTTGCAAGTTTGGTCCCCCGGAGTAGCGATTAACTTTGTGGAACAAAATAACATCTTAACAGTTTCAGTCTGTTTCAAACCCACAGTAGTTCAGTTCCAGATTGGGAAATCTGGATAGTTTCAAAGTTACCAAAACTTACTGAATTATATAATAATACATAAATACCTGCTCAGAGTGTCCGCCCTGAGATCGGTAGGTTGAGTTCAAACCCCGGCCGAGTCATACCAAAGACTATAAAAATGGGACCCATTACCTCCCTGCTTGGCACTCAGCATCAAGGCTTGGAATTGGGGGTTAAATCACCAAAAATGATTCCCGGGCGGGGCACCGCTGCTGCCCACTGCTCCCCTCACCTCCTAGGGCAGGCCTGGGCAATTATTTTGCCTCGGGGGCCACATTTAGAGAAAAAAATGTGTCTGGGGGCCGGTATATCTATTTTTAGGAACACTAATATGAAACCTCACTAATGTCTGATTGAATGCTAAAAACGTTATGATAGACCACATTAAAAAACGTAATGGAATTTTAAATTTTTCTATGAACGATAAAACACTGAATATTGACAAAATATGAATGTCACACCCCCTTTCGATCGACATATTTTACAATCAAGTGAAACGCAACAAAAATGCAACAAACAGTGAAATATGAACAAGAAGGGTACAAAATAAACCCACCTACAATCTGATATATCACTAAGCTTTAAAGAACTTTGTTGTGAAAATCTCCTTCTGCGTCTGTGGAAACGTTTCCCGCCCACACTGCTTGGTACCTCGTCTAAGTTGCTGTGACGTAGATGACAATAGTAACTAATTAGATGACCATAGTAACTAATTAGATTACCATAGTAACTAATAAGATTACCATAGTAACTGATATATCATCCATAAGCGCAGATTCCAACCATTGAAATACTTTGTATAGTTCAAGACTTGCGGTCATTAGAAAACATCACTGCACATCATAATGGCAGCTAGTTTCCATCTTAAAGATCTAAACAAATTATTTGGGAATGTTCGGCGGGCCAGATTGAAAAGCTTAACGGGCCGCATGTGGCCCCCGGGCCTTAATTTGCCCAGGTCTGTCCTAGGGGGTGAAGAAGGGGATGGGTCAAATGCAGAGGACAAATTTCACCACACCTAGTGTGTGTGTGACAATCAGTGGTATTAACTTTAACTTAAATAACAATACATTCAACTTTTCCACTTTGTTGACCCCTTCTTTAGTTGTATTGCTACAACAACCTGCAACAATGCATCTGGCAGACATTTGACCATTCCTTCAAATTCTGCATGAAAATATCAAGATTTAGGAGAAGCTGCAACCAAAACATAAACTACACAATATGACATTTATTCCAGTCTTCTGTAAGTGACGTTAGCAGGTTGATATAGCCCGACCCACATTTCACAGCTGAAAGTTAGCGTTCCAAAATGTGCTGAAAAACTTAAAAAACTATTTTATTTTTTTTATTTTTTTTTTAGCTCAAGGCATTATTTTTGGCAATGTCAGCATTAAAGGGACCATTTAAGGCAGTTCTTCTGTAGATTATTTTCTGTTACACCCCCCCAAGGAAGAAGAAACCTTTTTGCCTCCCCCCCTTACTCTATGTCGTGACTACAAATACTATAAAATTATTATAAGTACACCTCTGTATAACGAATCCTTTATAAATATTGAAGAAAACAATAAAATAAATACAGATCAACTTACAACAAAATAACTTTATTAACATTGTTTTTAGTCTAACAGAAAATACTTAAC